>NC_056738.1:489239961-489454961 GCF_019279795.1 Protopterus annectens
AAATAATTTCAGTACACAGATCCGGATAGTCTTGGGTTCAGTCCATCTTGCCTTTTCTGCACAAGGATGATTGGATATGCTTGATAGATCTTCAGGATGCGTTTTACCACATAGCTTTGAACAGGCGGTCCAGGCGATATCTACGCTTATGGCTGGGAGCCAATCATTACCAATTCAGAGATCTTTCCCTTTGGTCTCACGACAGCTCCCAGGGTGTTTACCATGTGTATGGTAGAAGTAGCAGCTCATTTGAGACTGCAGGGATTCCAGGTGTTTCCATATCTGGATGAGTAGCTCATAACCACTCTGACCAAGCATCATCTGATTTAAGCTCAAGACTGTGTCCTCCAGTTATGCTCCCATCTGGGGATTTCTGTCAAGTATAACAAATCTCTTCTCAAACCAATAAAGATATTGGAATTCATTATTGCCTTGCTCAATACAGTCACTAAAACAGTCTCTCTTTCTCTCAGTCCAGAGTTCATACTATTCAGTTCCAGGTCAGAAAGATCATTCAGAGTTCTTCTCTTTCAGCTTGACTGATCCTCCAAGCTTAGGGTTCCATGTCAGCAGCAGTCATTCTGGTACCATTGGCAAGGTGCCAAACAACTTTGAAAAAAGCACAACCAGGAAGAGAAGGGCAAAGAATGCAGGCAGATCGCTACCGACGACAACCAAAACAAATGTAAATACCACTGTTAAATGAAAACAAACTGTTCCACTTTGGTAAAGTACAGATCACTCACTATTGATGAACCAGGCTGTGAGAATGATTTACTGTTTAATAAAAGAAACCATAAGCACTTTCACCCCAGATATAAATCCAAAAGACTTTATCAAATGCAATGAAACAGAGAAACCAGGATTTAAAACCTTCTGAAGGTCACATGACCAAATTGCTCCAAAAAAATAAAAGAAACATACTCAGTTTTAAAGTCAAGTATATACAATTTTTAAAACCAAATATAAAGACTGCAAAACCTTCGAGTTAATTAAAAGTGATTAAAACATTTTCCAAAATGTATAAGGTGATTGTGAAGTATTAAATAAATATTGAAAAATACATGATGATTAATGTTGGTTGGCTTTGAGTTTAAGTAAAAAAGAAATAGAAATAACCACATTCAAGCCTGGTGGATTAGCTGAATTCAGACACAAGAGTCAAATAAGTTCTTTCTTTTCTAGTGTTAGACCCCATGGGCCTCCCCTTGGATGCATGGGCAGTTGCTCCAGAATGACAAATTTAAACTGGTGATCTGGGTGTACTGTTAGGTGTTTAAAAAGTGCATTGGTTTCACACTTCATTTTAATTTCGTAAAGATGTTCATAGACTGTCTGAGCATCTTTTCAGTCTTGCCCATGTAAAAACTGTTACAAGACTGGAAAAGTGCCAGATAAACTACTACTTTCGTTGTGCAACTGTAGTTACCTTTTAGTGTAACAGAGAAACCATTGATTTTACCTTGGTGAAACAAAACATATTTTTACAATAGCTGCAAAAACTGCACTTTTGCATGCCTTTCCATTTACAAATTGAATAGGTGGAAGTTTACCAGACGATTCAAGTAATTGCTTAAAACTGGTGCCTTTCCTAAAAATAATGATTGGCTTGTCCATCACTTTGATGATGTCATTATCATCAGTGAAACTGCACAATTTTTTCCTTAAGGTCCACCTCAGTAGCTCATGATCCATAGAGTATGATGTGATGAAACTACACCTATTTATTTATTTGCCCCAGAGTGCCCTGCAAATGGCTGTTCAAGGAAAATCACTTACCACAGTTTTCCAGAGTTTTACTTGATAGAATAGGTCTAAAATGGTTGTTTTGTCTCTTTCATGCTGCTTTTTACCAAATGTTGTTTACAAAAATGTTGGGGTATCCTCTTTTGAAGAACATGTCCTTGATTAGGGTGCATTCACTAATGAAATCCTTGTATAATGTGGTTATTTGTATGGCATGAACAAATTCCCGTTTAAGTATTGCCATTTTCTGTGAGGTTGGGTGGGAACTAGTATAGTGTAAGGAGGAGTTTGAGATAAGTTGGTTTCCTGATGAAGATCTTTGAAAGTACTCTCTTGTTCAGCCCATCTTTTTCAAGTAAGACGTCCAAGTATGATATATAGTCAGTGCCAATGGTATGGGTAAAAGCCAAAAAACTGGTTGTGTTGTTAAAGTATTCAAGAAAAACTGGACTTTGACCCACATCGTCCGTCCATGCCACAAAAATATTGTCAAGGTATCTGATAGAAAGGTACACTAAGTCCTTGAAAGGACTGTTAAAGAAGAATTTCTCTTGCCGTTCCACCATAATGATGTTGGCATATAAGGAACCGCATGCTGACCCCTTGGTTACCCTCCTTTTTTTGTAAAAAGTATCGGTTGTCAAAAACAATGTAATTATTGTGTAGTACAAGATGCAACACTTCAGTAAAAAGATTGATATTATCTTGGGAAAATTCTGTGTGATCACTTAAAAATTGTGTGAACCATTGTAAACCAGTGTGGTGGGGGATAACTGTGGAAAGGTCCTTAACATCAGTTGTAAAAAAAAAAAAAAAACGTCATCTTTGAATTGTAAAGCATCACACTTCCTAAGGAATTGCCATGAATCTTTGCATAGGTGGTTGATGTTCTGGACCACCCTTTTTAAATGGTGGTCTAGAAATATAGTCAAGGGGGGGGCCATGATCGATTCCCTAGCATCCACAATAGGCCTCATCAGTGGATCATTTTGATTTTTGTGGATCTTGGGAACTCCAAAAATAGTAGGCACTACTGGATGCTTGATGTTTAGATATTCATATATTGGTCAAGGGTAATTTGGCATGTCTTGTAAAGCAGCAGAAATTCTGGAATACTTGATGGTAAGTTCATTTTTTGACACCTGCTCTTAAGTTTCTTCAAATAAAATATACCAAAGTAAAAATCAGTAGTTTCTCAGTTAACAGTAAAAGGCAACTACAGTTGCACAATGAAAGGAGTAATTTATGCGGCCCTTTTCTAATCTTGTAACAGTTTTTACATTGGCAAGACTGAATGGATGCTCAAACAGAGATTCTATGAACATCTTTTGGAAATTAGAACTAAGTGTGAAAGTATTGCACTTTTTAAACACCTAGCAGTACACTTGGATCACCATTTTAAATTTATCATTCTGGAACAATTGTCTGTGCATTCTGGGGGGGGGGGGGCATGGGGTCTAACAGTAGAAAAGAAAGAACTTATTTGGCAGTTGTGTTTGAATACAGCTAGTCCAGCAGGCTTGAATGAGGTTATTTAGTTTCTTGTTTACTTAAACTCAAAGCCAACCAACATTAATCATCATGCATTTTTCAGTATTTTTCAATATTTATTTAATACTTCACATTCACCGTATACATTTTGAAAAATGTTTTGGTCACTTTTAATTAACCGAAAGGTTTTGCGGTCTTTAAAATGGTTTTAAAATTTTCTATTTACTTGACTTTAAAACTGACTATGTTTCTTTAATTTTTTGGCACAATTTGGTCAGGTGACCTTCAGAATTTTTTTTAAATCCTGGTTTCTCTGTTGCATTGAATCCGATAAAGTTTTGTGGATTTTTATCTGAGATGAAAATGCTTAGGGTTTCTTTTATTAAACAGTGAATCATTCGCAAAGCCTAGTTCATCAACAGTCAGTGATTTGTACTTTACCCAAAGTGGAACAGTTTGTTTCCACTTAACAGTGGTATTTACATTTGTTTTTGGTAGGATTCACCTGCATTCCATGCCTTTCTCTTCCATTATTGGCAAGGTACCATATGAGGATTATTCAGTGGATACTCACAATTCAGTGGTCCATTCTCCATAAATCATTATCCAGTCAGTTCAGTATTATGCAAACTTGCAGAAATGACTTTCTATGTTGAATGCACTCTAGTCAAGTACAAGAAGGATGTCCCTTTGTTCTCCCCCAACCCAAGACCATAGTGACCATGGGTGCCTCCCAGATCAGGTTGTGTGGCACTTCTTGGGATGAACGGTCCAAGGCACATGGTACCTCAAAGAAGCCAACATGCATGTCAGTGTCCTGGTAATGATAGCTGTCCTGTAGTGTTCCAGGCCTTTCAAGACACTTTCCCCACTGGGACTATTGCGATTGAGATGGACAATGTCAGTGGTCTGGTACATCAACAGACAAGGGGGAACCAAATCTTATCCTCTTTGTAGAGAAGCTATGAGAGTATGGCAGTCTCATCCAGTCATTTTCTGATAGCAGTGCACATTCTGGGGAAGTCCAGCGTGATTGTAGACAAGTTAAACAGGTGTATTCTAATGCCTCACAAGTGAATGAAAGTGGCGGACAAGATTTTCATCGATGGAGCCAAGCATGCTGCAGTCTCTTTGCATCACCTCTCAAGAAGTGCAGCAGGATCTTTGCCCTGATCTTCCTCCTGGCCCTCCAGTCTTCTTTATGCCATCCTCATTACCCCTCATCTGTAAATTTCTTAAGAAGGTGTCTCGATTGAAGAGCACAGTTGTGCTCATTACTCCTTTCTGGCCTTGTCAGATCTGAATTCCCTTCCTTTGGCCTCATCATCTTTGTCCACCCTGGATCCTAGATCTAACTCCAGACCTACTCTCTCACCCAACAGACATGACTCATCCAGACAATCCAGGCTAAAAGTTGATCATATGGTTTTTCCAGTTCCATTGATTGCTAGGCAGCCTGGGCTCTCCTTCCCTGTCCGTCACATTTTTTATCATCCCACACACTTCCACCAGGAAACTTTGCAAAAGTAATTGGAAAAAATTTGTTGTTTGGGCACATAAAAATAATTTAGATCCTTTTTCAGCATCGATCCGTATGGTTCTTGACTTTTTATCAACGATTTTCAGTACTTTTAGTAGATGAGCTAGCTCATCTACTATAAGTACAGTTAGTTGTCATTTCTAACTTTCATATATTAGTGAATAATTTAACATTCTCTATACTTTGCAAAGCTTTTCTCAGTGGAACTTTCCTAATTAGACCTTCATTAAAAGAACCCCCTTCTCCTTGGGATTTAAACATTGTTTCGCAGTCTTTAACCCAACCCCCTTTTGAACCATTAGCCAAGTGTGAACTAAAATTTTTGACTTGGAAAATTATCTTTTTAGTTGCTTTTATTTCTGCCAGAGGAGTTTCAGAATTACAGGGACATGTCATCTAAACCTCCTTATTTAATTTTTCACAAGGATAGAGTATCTTTACGGACCAATCCTTCCTTTCTACTTAAGGTGGTGTCAGAATCCAATATTAATCAGGTTATTAATCTTCTGGTCGTCTTTCTAAATTTCTCAAATAAAGGAGAAAATATGGTACACCTATTGGATGTTCACAGACAGTTACGTTTTTATCTTCAAAGAACAAAAACTTTGAGGAAATCTGAACAATTATTTGTTTCTTTTTCAGAAGCAAAATTAGGCAAACAAGTTTCTAAAGTAACTTTAGCCAAATGGCTGACTTATTGTATTACTTTTGTCTACAAAAAAGTGGGTTTGTCTGTACCAAAAGCCCATTCTACTAGATCGATGGCATCTTCTTCGGCCTTTTTATCTAGAACTTCCTTGGATGATATTTGTGCAGCTGCAACTTGGGCTAATCCTCCTACCTTTATTGGTCATTACAAATCTGATGTAGTCTCTAGGAAAAGAGCAGCTTTTGGCTAGGAGGTGCTCAGGAATATCTTTCATTAGAGTCCTCCCAGGATTTATATAGCTGGGGACCTGCTGTGTCAACAGTTGAGGATTGAATGAAAATGACATCATCAGATAAAAAGTTATGTACTCACCATAATGTTCCTTCTGTGTTGTCCATTTTCATTCTTCAACTTCCCTCCCACCAACCCCCTGTCCTTGTTTGAGTCTTGGAAAGATCGAAAGATTCTGGAGGAATTACTGTTCCTTTAAGTCCCAAATCCTGTTATTTTATCTTTTCCTACCACTTTGCAGGTATAAGGTGCAGTAAGCAAGATCTGAGCTATGTTAAGTGACTAGGGCATTATGAGTAAAAGGAGGAGCTTGAGAGTTTGTGTTCCACGAACTGGAAGCAGTGGCTGAGTCAGATCTGGGGATCAGATCTGAACCCAACAGTTGAAGAAGACTGAAGATGGACAACACAGATGGAACTTTATGGTGAGTGCATAACTTTTTTTTTTTTTTTTCCTGGCATGCCTTCTGGATGCATTCCTAGGAAGGGCCGTTTTTCCTCAGTACAAAATAATACTATACAAATAAAAGTTCCGGATATTTTCCATCGAGTCCTGACTTTGGCCATTAAATATCTCAAGACAATGGGTGTCATGGCTTCTGTGATATTCATGATTCCCTTAACTTGACTTCACATTAGCAAAATGTAGTGGTACCTCAGATCACTTTGATCCCAAAATCAACACCCTTTATCTTTTCAGATTCCAGTACTGAGATTTGTAAGAAGGGAGTTAGTCTGGTGGATGGACCAGTTATCTCTCAATCCACATCTCTACTTCTTCCTTATTCCTACTCAGTGTGTCACAACAGATGCTTCAGACTTTTCTTGGGGACCTATATCCAAGGTGATGAAATTTCAGGGTCTGTGGAACAGACACAGCAGACAAAAACACATAAATGATGACTGTAATAAATGCTGTAGAAGCTTTACATCACCTCTGGTCACCAGGACCTTTTCAGGTAATCACAGAGACAGCACCACAGTGAATGTAGCACATATTTTTGGGGTGGGGGATACCAGGCCTCACTTCCATTGCAGCCATGCGTTGATAGCCTGGGATGTAGCAACTTGGCTGCATTTGAACTTTGAGGCTTTGTACATTCTGTCAGAGCAATACATTACCAAGACAGGACCAAGACAGACTCTCACAAATGGAAGCTGCATTTGGGGGTCTTCCAGGAATTGATCCAGTTGTAGGGATCTTTTTAAATAGATCTGTTTGCCTTCTTTCAAAACATGCAGTTTAATAAATTCTGCTTCAGGATTCTTTGCAAGTAGGCCTGGAAGACAGATGTCTCATTCCCATGGACAGTATTGTTCTTGTTTACATTTCCACCGATCTCCAGGATTCTTAAGATCCAGAAGGAATCTTCAAAGAATTGTGGTGATTCCCTTTTGGCCTGAGTAACAGAGTGTTTTCCTTTCTCTTTAAAATGGCTAAAGGCAATAACCTAGACTTCTCCACAGACTATATTTACTCACACAACTTAAAGGTTGACTGAAACACTCCAACCAGAAAATTCTTCAACTGACTGCCTGGATTATAGTTATAATACTTTTTTCCCCTGAGGACATGCAGCAGGAACTCAAGAAGGCTGTGAAAGCTGCTTACTAGAAGATTATATGTGAGTAAGTGGAAACGATTTTCTACTTGGTGCCATATACTAAGAAAAAGAACCTTTTTACAGTACGGCCCCCTAGAATATGTGTGCGAGTAGTTATCCTCTGACTTTTCTTACACTTTGTCAAGATTCATCTGCCAGCCATCTATGCTTGACTGCCTTTAAAATTCTCCCTTTCTGCTCTGCCTCAAGTTTTAACACTTTTTAAAATGGGCTTTACCTATTTGTCTAGAAAACAGATGGCTGTTCCTTGGGATCTTAACTTTGTTTTAGAACTGAAGCTTCCCTTTGAACTATCTTAATGTTCAGTGAAGTTCTTAACTTAGAAAACCGTGTTACTCATTGCTCTAACTTATGCAGAAAGAGTTTGAGTTACAACCCTTTTTAAGTTTTCACAAGCATTTGTTGTCTTTGAGAGCAAATCCTCTTTTTGTACCTAAACTGATTTCAGAGTAACTTAGTCAAGGTATTAATCTCCCTGTACTCTATGAAGAACATGTAAACAAGGGAGAAGGAGTTTAGCATATTCTGGGTGTCCACAGGCAGCTTAGCTGCTACTTAGACAGAAAAAGTAATTCAGGAAGACTAACCAGCTATTTATTTTGTAGGAAGTTAAGAAAAAAGGACAGCCATTGTCAAAGCTGACCATTTCAATATTGTTCTCTCATGATGTTTCTTTATAATATTCTCACCGTAACAAGTCACTTCCGGGGCAGGGGCAGGGCCCACTCTACCAGGGCTTTGGCTTCTTCGGTGGCTTTTTGGAAAAGGTAGACTCTGTAAGTATCCTACAGGCAGCATATTGGTCCTCTGCGCCTACTTTTACAGAACATTACAATCTGGATTCCTGTTCAGGTCCAGAACAGGTATTGCTAGATCTGTTCTGCAGGGACTCCTGGATTCTCAGACTACTTCCACTTCCCTATAATTCTAAGCTTTGGTAATCTGTCTGTACTGTTTAGGCTACTGTGACACCATCTGTCCACCCTTCTTTTTTTGTTAGGTGTTTTCATAGGGTCTGATTATATATTTATTTTTCTTATGATATACCTATTTCACATGACTCTGGCCTGCCTTCTTGAGGCAAGAAAGCTTTGGTACCATAACCACTGATTTTTGTCTGGCTCCCCTCAAGTTATACAGCTGTTAAGAGCATATAGAAGGTGCTGTAAAGCTTTGAATACTGGCCAGTGGTCATATACTTAGCAGGGTGCAACTCATACAGCTTAGGTTACTGCATCAATGATGCATTCAAACATCTGCTGTTATGGTAAATTCACTTACATTACTGTACTTTATTCAGTACCACATAGCCTTATGCATACTCTTTAAATCAACTTGGAATTTTGATTGTAGGCTGCATCACTAATAGGCAACAGTGACCAGTGCCTTCTCAGTCAGAGTCCTTGGTGCTTTGTGCATTTCTCGTAGGCCCTCTCATTTAGAAGTTGCTTCAAAAAGTAAAGAAACAAGACAAAAAAGGCAAACCTTGTCCTGAGGGCTGGTCATGGATTTTAAGGATATCTTTAGGGGCTCAAGTCATCTGTGCTTCCATCTGGTTGGTTTTTATTTTACATGCCTTAACTACTCCCCCCCCACACACACACAGTGGTTGTCTCCATGAGCAGTTCCCCTCTTTGGACCACGCAACCCTTTATGAATTGTCACTAGTGAGTGTCCTCCTCCCAAGATGGCCACATCTAGCCCTTCCTATCATATCTAGCTCTATCTAGTCATTTGCCTGAGCCACTAATCAAACCTAGGTTGGTGGGTTAATAGTTAGGGTTTTATTCCTGTACATCACCCAAGCTTCACTGGCAGAACCCATTCACACCACTTCTGCACTGCTAATTACTAACTCAGTAAAAAGACCTGCTATTGCATCCATTTCTAAATCTCTTGACCTAACAGTCCCAGGAGGATTTCTGGCT
Organism: Protopterus annectens; assembly: GCF_019279795.1. Taxonomy (NCBI): domain Eukaryota; kingdom Metazoa; phylum Chordata; order Ceratodontiformes; family Protopteridae; genus Protopterus; species Protopterus annectens. The sequence goes on from NC_056738.1 coordinate 489,249,231, forward strand.
ATACCATGCAGTTGTCTTTCTTTTTTTCTTTTTTCAGTTGAGAGTGTGACTTCAAAAGAAGCTAAAAGACCCAGAAATAGTAAGCCCTTTCTCTCCAAATAGAGAAGACTTTCTTGGTGGTTCTGAAGGAGGACTGTGGCTCCAGCTTCTACTTCATTGGCCCCAGATTTTGCAGAATTTAGTAACTTTAGTGGTAGTTTGGCCTATTCTTTAAAAGCACAGCTCTCAACCATTTTTATGTGCTTGTATTTTGAAAGTGTTGTAGCCTGTATCACAACTGTGAAACAGTCTTTGAAAGGGATTTTATCTTTGAACAGATGATCTAGTTCTTGTACATAAATTCAAATGTTGAATGTATACTGGGTGGACTGGTAATGATTTAGTCATGCTTTTTAGTGTTTTTTTTTGTAATGGAAAATAAAGGCACCTGGCTTGAACAGTGGTTAGTGATGCTGCCTCACAGTGTTGATTTTAAGCTGTGATGCCTCCCCTTGTGTCTGTAGTGGTTTTCACCAGGTGCTGTGGTTTCCTTCCATATCTTAAAGGTATGCTGTAGGAGAATTCACAGTCCTGCAAACTGCTGACTTCAGTGGTGTGCGTGTGTGCTCACGCACATGTGTGTGTCTGTTTTGCAATCGACTGGCATCCTGTCCAGAAATAGTTCCTCTGTCTTGAATCTGCTGAGTCCCAGGACAGGCCTTGGGTCCCTTGTGACCTTGTATTGGATTGAGTGCAAGCAGAGATTTGGGAGTGTTGGTAGGTTTTAAAAATTCCCTGCAGGGTACTCTGTCAGAAATATTGGATGAGCAAATGGCAGTAACTAAGGAAATTATTCCTTTGAGCTGTGAAACAGGATCTGAATTGCCTAGACACATTAACCTGTTAAGTTTAATTCTGTTGGCTGCCAAAAATGCAATTATTGGAAAATGGAAATCTAAGTGTAATCAACAGTATTTAAAATATGGACTATTATAAAACAGATAAAAGAACTGGAAGAGGGATCTTTAGAAAAGGAAGGAGAAAATTACATAGAAATAAATGGAAATTTTGGGAACATTACATGCAGAATAATGTTTCGGGAGGAGTAAGGGTTGTGGCAAGGCAGAAATTGAGCAAACTATGTAATGTTGAACTGATAGTTATAAAGGAAGAAAAGATAATGTATGTAAAAGGAAATATGGTTCGGTTTTTGTGTCTTCTTTTAATTTTCTCCAAATCTTTGGGTTTCTAATACCATGATGGGAATGAACCCCATTCCTAACTGAAAATATGATTAAAGTTCATGAAATTAGTATTGTTTCAGTCTTTGACGTCAGCCAGAAGTGCTCTTCACAGCACCCACAGTGTGCCCAGTAATGACTCCTGCAATTTGTACGGAGTTACATGTATTGGTAATATAAATACAATTGATTGTATATTCCCGTTGCTCTTACTACTGTTGCAACTGTTTGGGTAGGTTTCTTCCACTGCTCTCGTTTTTGCCTGCAAATCTTGATATTTTATAACTTTGTGTCTGTCTGTACGCAAGACACTGTAGTCACTGGGTGTAGCAATTTCAGTGATCAATGCTACTTTTCTCTTCTTTTCATGGACCACTATATCTGGTTTTCACACATCTGTCCTTTGAACAGTTGGTAATCTGTGATCCCATGTGATGTAGACTTTATCATTTTCTGTGATACTTTGTGGCTCATGTTTCCACAGGGTTGCCACCTTTTAACAAGGCTAAAGTGGGGCATGAGGGTGAGACCAACAGGACGGGAGTGTGACCAATATGACACTGGCCACACCCCCACCACAACATCACCAGAGGTGTTACATTACAGTTATGGATACAACATTGTGACATTACAGCATACTGAAAACTCAAACCATTTAAATGCAGTGAAGCATTACTGCAAAAAACACATTACTTAGTTGTAACAGTAAATAAACTTTAAAGGAATAAAAAACGCACTACTCATTAAACAGACACTTGTTTATTTAAAAAGTAAAAAAATTCATAAACCAACCATGACTATTCAGAAAGAAAACGTAAAAAAATCTACATACCACATACAAGCCAAGTATAAAATTAAGACTTTTTATTGTCAATTAAAGCTAAAGCAAAGAAAAAACACAAAACTACATACTGTACCCTACATTTATTTTACATTTGTTGACCGGGCTAGTCCAGCTGGATAATTTCCATTTTCAGTGGAGTACATACTGCACACTATCAAATTAAAGCTAAAGCAAAGAAAAACACAAAATTGCAAACTACCTTGTAACAACGACATGGTTTAGCACAATCTCAAATACACTGCATTAACTTCTGAGCATGTATCCACAAAAAAAAAAAAAAAAAAAATGGAAAAAAGTCCGTAAACATTTTACCTTTTAAAAATACTTCTTGCAAGAGAAGTAAAATAAACTACAACATACAGCAGACTCCATGGACTCCTTTTACCTCAAAACATAGCAATTAAGAGTAATTTACCCACCACAGCGATGCATTAAACAGGCCCAAATAAAAGCAGCACACCCATATTCACATTACAAGCAAAGCAGGACATTTTAACCTTATTAAAAACGCATAAAAAAATAAATGCACACATTTACAAGTATAAATGAAAACAATCTTGAAACAGCTTCGGCAAGTTGGCAACATGTGCCTACTAGAATAATAAATGCACTACATTAACTGTTAACATTCCCCCTCAAAAGGTAGACTTGTACCACATACTTGCAAGAACTATCAGGAAAAATGACCCAAACAATATATCCTAACTTCCTGAAAACAGCATTAAATTGCACACATTTCCACAAAAAAAGTGCAAACTATGCTCGAACATTTTCTATCTGCAAACAGAAAATACCCAGAAAAAGCTACGACAATAGAAATACATCACACTAAATTTATAATTCACTACCCCACACCAGAAATAAACAAAACTTCTATACACACAGTTCAGCCTTTTAAAAGTAATGCTTCCAAATCATACCCCCAAGAACAATAACAATTACATATACATACAGGTTTTATAACTTTAAAAACTACTACTCAAAAATCTCAAAATAACCACTGCACAGATTTAAATACTGTGTACTGCACCTCCATCTACCTCTAAATATTCTTCTTCTTCTTTCGGCTGCTCCCGTTAGGGGTCGCCACAGCAGATCAATTGTTTCCATTTCTTCCTGTCCTCTGCATCTTGCTCTGTCTCACCAACCACCTGCATGTCCTCTCTCATCACATCCATAAACCTTATCTTAGGTCTTCCTCTTTTCCTGTTACCTGGCAGCTTCATCCTTAGCATCTTTTTCCCAATATACTCTGCATCCCTCCTCAGCACATGTCCAAACCAACGTAATCTTGCCTCTCTGGCTTTGTCTCCAAACCTTCCAGCCTGGACTGACCCTCTAATATACTTATTCCTAATCCTGTCCATCCTCATCATATCCAATGCAAATCTTAACATCTTCAACTCTGCCACGTCAAGCTCTGACTCCTGCCTTTTTGTCAATACCACTGTCTCCAACCCATATAACATAGCTGGTCTCACTACCTTCTTGTAGACCTTCCCTTTCACTCTTATTGGTACTCGTCTGTCACAAATCACTCCTGACACTCTTCTCCACCCTCTCCATCCTGCATGTACTCTCTTCTTCACCTCTCTTCCACACTCACCATTACTCTGAACTGTTGATCCCAAGTACTTAAACTCATCCACCTTCGCTACCTCTACTCTCCCTGCATCCTCACCATTCCTCTATCCTCCCTCTCATTCACACACATATAGTATGTCTTAGTTCTGCTGACTTTCATTCCTCTTCTCTCTAGAGCATATCTCCACCTCTCTAGGGTCTCCTCCACCTGTTCCCTACTCTCACTACAGATCACAATGTCATCTGCAAACATCATACCTCTAAATATTAAAAACTTAAATAAACCACAATATATTCCCATTTTAAACTACTACTACTCAAAAATCTCAACATAACCACTGCACAGATTTAAATACTGTATACTACATCCCCATCTACCTCCAAACATTAAAAACTTAAATAAAGCACAATATTCCCATTTTAAATAACTAAAGCCACAAAATACTATGTTATGTACTTACCACTATCACCGTTTTTGCTGGGATAGCTTGCTTCCGTCCTGCTGGAATGGCTAGTTGGATGACTGGCTCTATCTGCTCAAGTGGCTGGGCTGGCTAGCAGGCTCCCTGGGCCTTGCAGGCTGGCTAGTAGGCTCCCTTGCAGGCTGGCTAGTAGACTGCCTTGCAGGCTGGCTAGCAGGCTCCCTTGCAGGCTGGCTAACAGGCTCCCTTGCAGGTTGGCTTCTTTGCTGGCTGGCTTCTTCACTGCTGGGATTGGAAATCTCAGACCTTAAGTCCCAATTCCTTCGCAGCTGTAGAGCACTAAGACAAAACTGCTCTACAGCTGCGACCTTTATTGGGCTCTTCGAGGTGAATCCCTGCCCCCTCCAATCCCTGCAGCCAGTTGCTGCTTGAATTACACCACCTGGACCTGGCAGGGAATCCCTCTAACTGCAGGTCCAGGTTGGTGACGTAGCTGCATTGCTGTGGAAAAAATGGAAGTATTTTCAGCTTTTCCACTGCAATGGCAGTTCAAGAGAGAAAAAAGTGGAAAACGGGGCTTTTAAAGTCCCACTAGCTGTGAATATGGGAAACGGGATGAGAAAGCTCAACCTGTGAATGTCCCACTGACGACAGGACAGGTGGCAACCGTATGTTTCCAGTGTTTTTCAGCTACTTCACTATTATAATGTTTGCACAATCCCCAGTACAACAGTCTTGCCATGTTACTATTTTCAGTAAACAGTCCTTCTGCCATTAGTATGTCACAACCAGCAACGAGATGTGCAACTGTTAACATTTCTGTTTCAAAACCTACATCTGTTTCTCCCACATATTCAGTGGACTTTGTAAACTAACGTGTATGTAGCCCACTGTCTTGGGCCACCAATATTAACCTATCATCTTTTGGTTTGAATTCACCTCTACTTAACAATTCCTGCATTCAATCCTGATCACCATGAGGTTCTTCAAGGAGTCTTCTATACTTGCAACTATATCTATGCATTTTCCACATTTCTTGCCTTCTCATCCGATCCTTTACCTTCTGTTCTTTATTTTCTTTTTTGGCACATTCAGTTGCTGCCTGATTTTTGTCTACCTCTGGTTTAATTTCCACTCCTGCTTGACACCGTTATGCTTCTGCTAGACTAAGCAAGGATTTATTCTCCTCATGTTTCAAAACTTTCACTATGTTTGGGTCTTGTGAGGTCAGCAGGTATGTGTTCACTGCCATGACTGCAGATCTGTGCATGTAATCATTTTCAAGGATGCCTATACCTCCTTCAGTACGGAAAAAATATAATCTTGGTATGGACTGAGTTTTATAAATCATTTGCGTATGAAGCATCCTTCTTGTTTTCCCCCTCTAATCTGTCCAGCACCTTTTGGGGCCAGTCAATCACTCCAAAACTGTAAGTTAGAGCAGGAAGAGCAAAGTGGTTTGTAGCTTAAATTTTTGTTCCTAGATGTCAACGCTGTTTTGAAGATTATTTTAAGTATTCTAAAATATTCCTTACTAAGTTTTATTCACATTTGTTCATGTTTTATTGTTGAGCCTTCATCAGTTGCCAAATATTTATGCACTCCTCCTTGCTCAAGTTTTTATATCAATTATTGTCCCAAACTGGTGTGTTCTTGGTGCTGCAGCTTTCCCGATTTAAATGTTGCTTTTGCACATTTATCAAGACCAAATGACATTCTTATATCATCTGAAAAAGTTTTGACTATTTGTAGTTGTGCTTTCAATTCCTCATCTGATGAGCTATACAGTTTTAAGTAATCGACAAAGAGAAGATGAGAAGTCTTTACACTTTGTTGCTTTCTGGGATTCAAATTATAACTATGACCTAATTTAAGTAGACAGTTTAATGGGTTAATGACAAGACAGAATAGCAGCGGTGACAGAGAGTCACCCTGGAATATCCCCCTTTTAAATTGTTGTCCCTGTAATAATAATTTGTCCTTTATCATGGCTTAATTGCAAAGTGGTCTGCCACTGTTTCATGGTCACTGTAATGTAATTTATCAGTGCAGGGTATGCATTTTTAATAACTCTTTTATCCATGAATGTGGGTTACTGTCAAATGTTTTTTTTTGTAGTCAGTCCATGCCATACTTAGATTCTTCCCCTTTTTTCAGTTCTCCTTTATGACTTTATTTAGCAACAACTGATCTTTTGTTCCATATGACTTTATTACCCTTTTGTTCTATTGCCACAATTGAATTTTCTTCTAAATGACTATAAACTCTGTCGGCATCAATTCCAGTGTATAGTTTATACGTCGTTGGAAGGCACGTTATTGGTCTATAATTTTTACGGTAGCTTGCAAGTTCACTCTTAAGAGCATTGTTTTTCCTGTTAGCCAGGTTGGTGTCTGTCCGGGGTACACATATAAATAGTTCTTACTCATGGCTAAATCTTCGTGCAAAGATGTTAATCCCTTTAATCAGAAGTTAGGTACTGCATCTGGGCCTGGAGTTTTCCAATTAGAGGCGTTTCTTGACTTTGTTTCAATAATCTCTCCGGCTGTTACTTCATCCCATTTCATATCTTGTATTTTTGAACTTCTTATAATTTCTTTTGCTTCTTCTATACATTTACCATCTTTGTTATGTTCCACAGGATCTTCATAAATACTTCTCCAAAATGCATGTATTCCTTCTTTTTTGAGTGGTCTTTCAATTCCTTTTACTTTGTTTCCCAGTTCTCTATATTACTTTATAGAGCCATCAATGAATTGCTTATTTTGTATTTTCCTTCATATTTATCTGTGTATCTTCTAAGTTTTTCTGCCTATGCTGATACTTTTAGTTTATTATTTGCAATAATGCACGATAAATCCTGATCCATTATAATATTGCTCATTTCTTTTGTCACGTCTGTCTTTGAGTATTTTTGTTAATTTGTTCCATTTTCTATACTCTTCTAACAGTGACACTTATTGTTTTAATTGCTTTATAGTTTTCTCTGTTTGATACTTCCTTGATGGTATTGAGTTTCTCCCCTTTCTTTCCTTACTACCCTGTGTTCTTGTGGTAGAATTTTATCTGTTATTAATTTAGCTGCAGAGTAATATATCTCGTTTACTTCTGTTATATCAAATGAATCTCTATGGACAGTCTTAATTACTGTGTTCATTTGTTTTATCAAACTTCTAACATTTTGGGTTTTATTGACCTTCTGCAGTCTATTTCTTTCATTGATCGTATTAAATCAAGCAACTCTTCTCTAAGCTCACTTTCTTCTAAACTGAGGGGACATTTTTTGTTCACCATTTCCTGCTGGGCTTCTATAGTAAGTTCTGTAGCACCTTCCTGTGGTACATTCTCTTCAGTTTCATGCTGTGTCATTCATTGCTGTGCCATAAGGAAACTCAGTGGCCTATCATTCCTCAACATTAACTGCATTAGAGTTGCCACACTTTCCTATTCCTTCCCTTGCTATCCAACTTCAAGTGAATGTTTATACTGGTTTCCTGTGAAAGGCTCCAAAATATCTTCATATGGCAACTGACATTTTCCTCCCTGTCCCACTGAATCAGGAAAATCCATGGATGTCTAAGAACACTTGTGTCTGTGTAGTGTTTAAATAAATGGAAATACATGCAGAATAATGTTCAGGAGAAGTGAGAGTTGTGGCAAGGCAGGAATTGAGAAAACTATGTAATACTGGACTGATAGTTATAAAGGAAGAAAGATAATGTATGTAAAAGGAAATATGGTTTGTTTTTTCCTGTTAATCCATGTTTGTCTATGTCATAAGAGGTAATTAAATGTTTGATTTTTCGGCTTTTTCCAGTTAGGGGTCACCACAGCGGAACTCTGGTCCGCTAATGATTGGCAGTCGATTTTTATGGTGCCAAGTTGTCATGCCCGACACTCAACCTTCAGCGAAGGCACGCCCACTCACGCATGTCTTTCGGAGGCCACTCAACCGCGGGCAGGACATGCAGACTCCACACAGAAGGCACTCCAGCCAAGAATTGAACAGGAGAACCTCTTGCTGTGAGCCAACAACATAATTTAATAATGATGATAAAAAAAGAGTGCAGTCAGAGAATCCATGAATGTCTAAGAACACTTGTAGCTATGTTGTGTTTAACTTTCATTTTACTTTTTTTTTTAACTGATGTACTGCTGTTTGCTTATAATATAAGAAGAGTGCTTGTTGACACCTCTGTCTTGTACTGCCTTTGACCCTAGTCTTGATTGAAAAAAGTCTTTGTGAATAATTCCCACCTAATTAGTTGTTGAAATAAAAAAAAAAAATCCAAAACCAGGTAGGGGGAGGAGTGAAAGCAAAGAAGATACAATCATACCTGTAAAGGTTCTTTTACTATTTTACACTGTAGTTGACAAACTCTAGAGTAAAATTAATCTGCCTGTTCTCCTAAATCAGTTTTGACTTTTCCTTTTTTTTCTTCTTGCAGACTATATTCGCACATTTACATGGGACAAAAAACTTGAAATGGTTGTGAAATCATCTGGAATCTTGGGCGGTCAGGGTAAGTTTATAAAATTAGTTTTATTTCTCCCTTTTATTTGCAGTAATTTGAATACCCATTTTTTGTAACTTACCCATTGTTTGTATTTTTTTAATCTCTTAATGTCCTTGACCATATAGTTATGTCTTAACCCTGTGGACATAAACATTTCCTCATTATCCCCTATTGGGGAGTAATAATAACTTCTGTAAGCTAATCTTTTATTCAGTCATTGATGACAAGAGTTGAAGGTTTCTGCTTGATGAGTGTACAATGTGTGCAAGTCCATCCCTGTTGTAGTGTTTTCACATGCTCTAATTGCATTGTTTTGGAGCATCACCATCAACTAGGCCAGTTGTGTGCGCATGTGCACAAGCGCGCACACACACACACACACACACACACACACACACACACACACACACACACACACACACACACACACACAGGTTTAGGTTTCTGGTCTCCCTAAGAAGTTGTAGATATTGTACTGAATACGGGGCCTTTCATCCCATCAACATGCCTCTTAAGAAACCAAGAGAAGAAACATATGTAATTGTATCATGTTCTTAGGCAAGTACTATGCTAACTGCCTTTGTGAGCCATTTTAAGCATAGTCAGTTTCCCTCAGAGGTGGAATCAAGCTCTGTAACTTGTGTCTGTGAGGTAAACACCTTAACTGTTATGCTAACCCCCGCACAGAGAAACAGGAAGTACTTCAATTAAAGGGGCATTAGGTAAAAAAAATAGTCTAAAAATGTCAAGTCTTCATTGAATTGTACTTAAGACACACTTTGGATGGTTCCCATTTCAGAGATTCAGAAGTAAATCTGGAAAATGTTTGAAAATGTTTACATATTTTGGTTCATCCAATATTAAAACAGCCAGCAGTAGTGCAAGTACCTTCTTCATATTGTGAGCAGTCATACTTGAGGTGAAGGAGACATACTTTTCCAGGCAGTATCAACAGTGCCTTATAGGTGAAACTGAGACAGCCTTCCTCTCTAGTACTGTCAAGTAATCTGGCATGCAGTGTTTGACTTCCTGTAAGCTAATCTTTTACTCAATCGTTGATGGTCTCATTAGCTTTGACACCACAAATTACATCCCTCTACAGATTCAGGGCTATGACAGTAATCATTTTGTTACAGAATGCTTCATTGTTGTCCAGTAGATGCCTAGGGTTAGAGACCTTGTCCTTCATGCAGGTGCCTTATCTTGGTTTATGTGTCTTGTGTACATTCCTGTGGAACCAGTGTTAGCTACACTTTCAGCTGTACTTTTAGTACTCTATAAAGGAAAAGATAAGTTTTTTTTTCCACTTCCCTTTCTTTTGAGAAACAGCAGGAATTTTGTGCATTTTAGATTCACCCTTGGGAACAGATTCAAAACATGATGATATGCCATGTCTTCTACCTCTTTCTCCAAGGGTACCACTTTCGCTAAAACTAGTTAGTGTCATGGTTGATCTACCATGCCAAAAACTTTTATTTCCCAAAAACTGTTGTTCTAAAGTGATAAGTTTAAAAGTGAATATGGACTGTTTCTTCTGTCTGAAGAACTTTTAAGGATCATGTCAGTGAGAATTTACAACATTCTTCAGCTCCTGAGAAAACAGATTATACACTGTTTGTATAAATCTGTTCAGTAGTTAAAAATGGATCCTTTTATTGTTGCACTAGTCCTAAACCATATCAAAAGAATATAAGCACAGCTGGCTGTAAAATACCCAGGAAGCAATAGTGGATAAGTCTAGTAGAGGAGGAAGGATCTTCATTTCTGCAAATTTAAGTTTTAGGGCTTCTAGTTATCTGTCACGGGTAGTGCTTTGTCAGAGGTCAGTAGTAGTAATCAGCTGCAGGCACTCCCAGAGAAGATACAAAAGAAAAGTTAACATTCACAGCTGATAAAACTGATGTGCATTATCTGAAATGTGAATATGACTCTGTAGATACATCTGAGAGAGCAAATGTTAGTGTGTTTGTAAAAAAAAAAAATGCCAAGCCAAAAATTGAATCTTAATAACAACACACACACGTAACTGTTTAGTCCAAAAAATTAAAAACAAGTTATGGCTGCTGGGTTGTCACCTCATTTTATTTACTCCTAATGCTCTGGCTTATGCCTTCTTGCGGGCATAAACAAAACACTCTGTCACACTGCCAGCCCAGCTATCTGGAAGTTTGTAAATACTTCTATGTCATTTGTGAGTATTGATATGATTTATATAGAAGTGTGACAGAAGGAAATCTGCCAGCTCAGCTGTCTGGAATTTTGTAAATAATTATATGTATTAGAACTGCATGTTGTGTGTATGTTAAACTGCTGATACAAAAGTGAGCATTGAACAGGGTTTATACGGTACTGAGCTTCAGAGATGTGTCCACAGTGTACCCTCTGGAACACAGAATATTATCTTGCAAAACTTAAGAATAGTTAAGGTTAAGTAACTTTATAGCTGGGCCATAAACAAGAGATTTTATCTCTCAGTTTCAGTGCAGAAGCAGAAACAATGTCTAGAGCTAGAAGTTTTTCTAGTCTCTTGAAAGAGAAGTAATTACTGGGTTTAAAATATAAAAGTGTTTTATTGTTTAACGGCTTCCAAGATCTGCAAACATCTGAGAGAGATGTATTTTTCACAAGAAGATGTCAAATGCTACAATGGGGAGGGGGTTTAGCCTGGGAACGGAAATCAGATGACAAAAAGTGATGTCATCTAAGCTAACCCAGCAGTCATATTTGATATTAATTTAAGACCTCTCTAAGAGAGAGACTGGCATTTTGTCTTTTGTCTTTGACCTAGCAAGAACATACACTCTCACCACATCTGCACTTGCTTTGCTGTAAGTAAGTATCTAGGACATAGTAACTCTTTTTAGATTCAGATAGGAATATAGTAAAGAGTAGTTTAGATGTTTTCTGTATTTATTTGAGACTGTCCTGCATTGCTGTTTTAAATATTTCCTGTGATTTTGAACTCTGAAGTTACTGTGTTGATTTACCGAGTATTGTCTTGCTCTTTTATTATTTATTATTATTAAATATATTTAAACCTGTCTTTGTGACTGATATTTGTGAGACACATGTAAGCTCTTAGAGTACTTGCATATGTATTTTGTGATATTGTACAGGCCACTCCTAAATAGCCTTACTGTAGGTCAGACTACCATTTTGATTAATAGTAAGATTGGACACCCTTTGGTAAGGGCCTTAAAGTAGTTTAGTAGTGGCTGGTGGCAGGTGGAACTACCTTATAAACTTGGCAGAATGGGGAATAGCTAGTAAACCTCTGCCAGCCTTTCCCGTGTGTGTGTATATAAATTAAATCTCAAAGTGTGTGTGTGTCAGCTACTTGGGCAGGGACACAAAGCACTGGTTGGACAGAGAAGGGTGCTGGAGGTTTTGGCTTGGCCACTAAGCTGAGATCTCAACCCTATAGCTGTGCCAGTAGGAAGTCTTATTCGGGAGAAAGAGGGAGAAACTAGCCCCAGACTGACTGTGATCTTGATGTGCTGTTAAGGGAAATTGCACTTTACTGTGTGTGCACTTGTCATCCTCCCAGTATGTACATCCCACACTGTTGCCAGTGGTGAGGATTGAGGCTCCTTGATTACTAGGCCAGTGCAGGGGCATCACACACCCGTCAAGTAAAACGTTTCCTTTTACATTACAACTGCAGTAGCCATTGGTTTGGTTTATAAAGAAAGCGTACTCTGTTTCCTTAAAACCCCACAGTACCTATATTCTGTTGAATCTGTTGTACGTGAATATATTGTTATTTATATAAATTACATGAAATTAGTATCATTAAGTAATAAAAAAGTCTTTCGGCTTTTCCCGGTTAGGGGTCGCCATGGTGGAACTCTGGTCCTCTAATGATTGGCAATGGATTTTTATGGTGCCGAGTTGCCAGCCCGACGTCCAGCCTTCAAAGAAGGCACACCCATTCACGCACCTACCTGCGTGTCTTTAGATATCACTCGACCATAGGGAGGACATGCAGACTCCACACACAAGGCGATCCAGCCGAGAGTCAAACAGGAGAACCTCTTGCTGTGAGGCGACAACGCTACAGTATCATTAAGTAATACATGTTATAAAAGAATGACCTGAACTGTCTCACTGAAAGGAAGAAACAACACTATGGCTTTGAATGTTTCAGAATCTAACTTGATTTTCAAAGTTGTTAACCTGCTTGATAAGCTAAAATCAAGAAGTGTTATGGCAATATTTGATGTAGGTATAGTAGTACAGATTTGTATAATATTCAGCACCAGCTTTTTCATCATTTTTATGTTGTTGCTGCGTATTTTCTTTTCCTTACATCACAAAGTACTCCTCAAGCTACACTTTTGGAGCACATTTCTAGATGCTATCTTTGCATAATTTATTGCCTGTCTAGGAGAAGAATCTTCACATCAACTTAAAAGGATGTGAGACCAATGTCCAGAGCTGTAATCTTTCCAGGCAAACTTTTGTACAGGCTTCCTTCAGATTGGCACTGACAGTATAACAACATTGTGTTAAGCCAGAAACCAGGGTGTACAGAATCACATCTGCTGTGCCAGACGAGCAGTGTCAGTATGACAATGGGTAGCTCAACACAACCTATGTAGAGTGGCAGTTTACCTCTCAGGCTTGCAAAATTCAGTCAGACCCACTCAATAACCACTTGGGAACTAACACATGCATAACAGCTTAGTGTTTCAGGGGACTGTTTTATTTATTTATTGACATTTTTTAACCAGGTCAGTCCAGCTGAGTCAGAGGCCCATTTTCAGTGGAGACGCAAGCAGAAAAGCTCCAGAAATAATACAAGTGATTATGATATTTACAAACTATTAAAGTAGGGTCACAGAAATATAGTAAAAGTAAAAAATTTGTGCACAGCAGTAGAATGCATAGGTAAAATAACAGTTAAATACAATTTCCAAAGTTTGAGAGCAGTCTATAGCATAGGCCAAATAACAATTAAATGGTTTAGACAGTATTACACAAAAGAGTACAGTATGAATACAGTTTGCTAGAGCAAATACAAGGAGGAAGAAGAGCTGATAGGGAAAAGCAGATAAGATGAGAAGAGAAGAGACTAGTTCAAGTGGGAGGCTGACAAGGGCATGATCAAGTCTTCAGGAGAAAAGGTTTATGTTCTTTCTTAAACAGGTATTTATGCTGAATGCGTCTTGTGTTGAGAAGGACTGAGTTCCAAGCATGGGCTACAGAGTATTTGTAAAGGGTCTTACCAAAGTTTTTGTTGGGTTTGTATAACTGAAGGAGGTATTTACTGGCAGTACGGAGGTGACGAAGGGGGTTATAGAAGGAGACTAATCTGGAGATGTTGGGACAGGATGAGGGTTCATATAGGATAGAGTGTGCAATATGTAGCTGGGGTATAAGTAGCTGTTTGGAGAATTCTGGCCATTGGAGTGACTTGGGGGCAAGACAGTGGTGAGATTTGTTAGGAAGGTTGGCGGCAAATCTGTCAGTTTTAAGTTTGCTCTAGTTTAGTGATGAGATGTTTGAACATGAGTAAGGACAGGGGCAGAGTAAAGAAGGCAGGGTAGGAGTAGGGCCTGAGCAAGGGAGTGTTTGAAGGAGGGTGACAGAAAATTTTGATTACGAAAGAGAAGTCCAAGTTTCTGGTGGGTCTTTTTTATACTTTGTTGAATATGAATATCAAATTTTAGCCAGTCAGTGATAACTCCAAGTAGTTTAGTATGGGGTTCAGGTTTAGTAATGGTGTTATTGAAAGAGGCTTTGAGCAGGTGTTTTAGGGAGGAAGGGAGGGAGTTGTTTTTTGTTTTTGGATTTAATATGAGTTGGTTATCAAGAGCCAGGTTTCAACAGAAGAAAAGGTTTTTTGTGTGAGAGCTAGTAGGTCAGGGATGTTGTGGGCAGAAGTAATGAGGGTGGAGCCATCAGCATACTGTAGAAGTGTAGAGAGGTTAGTAGCAGGGTGAAGTTTATTGGTGAATATATTAAATAGCAGGGGGCCCAGAACTGATTCTTGGGGAACTTCAGTATTAACATGGAGGAATGGAGAGAGGAAAGTTTGCCAGCTGACAGATGGCTGCCTGCCAGAGAGATAGCTAGAGAGCCAGTTGATGGAGGAGGTAGAGAGATGTAGGTCCGAGTGTTTAGTTAGAAGTTTAGAATGAGAGACAGTATCAACGGCATTTGAAAGATTGAGGAATAGACTAGAGACGAGGAGGTTATTGTCGTGGGCTTCAGCTGTTATTTGGGTAAATGACAGTAATGCAGTAGAAGTGCTTGTTGGGTCCTAAAGCCATGTTGGGTAGGAGTGAAGAGATTGTTATCAAGAAGGTGTTTGATTAGCTGAACATGGATGCACTTTTCCAAGATTTTTGGATAGGGGGGTAGGATAAGCAATATGTCTAAAGTTAAGAGGGATTTGTAGAGTTGCCGCCTTTGTAATGTATTGTTCTAGGACACTTTCAAAATCTACATCTCTATGATCAAACACACAAGTCCTTAATCTACATCATGGGGAAGCTGGAGTCCGACTTGGACTGTTTCATCCTTGTCTATTGCAAGGCTTTTAGCACCAGTAAAACTAACTTAAATTTCATATACTCCCCCCGTACACATTATCCATTGTGCCTAACTGCCATACTCCAGCTCTTATCTGTCATTGGACAAGATTATATACAACCTCAAGTTTCCTGTTTTCTGGTGGTAATTATTTGAAATGTTGGGATTTGCATTGCTGAGTCCCAAAATATGAAGACAGAAAGAAGAAAAAAAAACAGACTTACATATGCAAAGTCAAAATTGTCATTTCTCAGAATATTCCATTTTCTCTCTGAGGTATAGCTGTCTCAAAGTTGGTGTAGGAGGTGAAGGGGGATTTGCCCCCCAGCAAAGAAAAAAAAGAAGTTTAAAGGAGAAGAGTGATGTTCAGTATTTGACGCCCTCCTGCAATTTTGTTTTTTTTTTTGTTTTTTTTTTTTTACCTGTGATCTGGGATTCTATAATCTGAGTCCTAACCTTTCAATAGAGAGCCTTTTCTGACAGTGGTTGGCAGTTCTCTTGATTCTACGTCCGCAGTGTTCTTAAATCATTTTGTTGACTTTTCTATTAATGGTTCCTGAGCATTTTGTTCTGCTGAACTGATGTGATTTTTTTCTGCCTTCATCTTATTCAGGTTACTTTACTCCATTTTGTATTTTCCCCATTAGTGGTAGTCCTAGTGTTCTCCTGTTGCTGTTAGTGCTAGCATTAACTGTTAACATTTCTTCTTATGTGGAGGCTGTTTTTTTTTTCTATTTAATTTTGGATATGGAGAAAGTCAGTTTCTCCAGCTGAGTTTCTTTTGGGCACAAAATGTGCCCCCCACTCTAAAATAAGTATGTTGAGTGCATAGTGTGTTTGGCTCCTGTTCTTGTTAAGGACGGCTGTTGAATTTGCAGGGCATTTTCATAAAAGGACCCCTCTGTACAGGTGCAACAAGTGAATTCTTAAAGTTCTTCTCCCCCCTAGTGGGTGGACTCTTTGGTCCATTTCACCCATTCAGAGTTTAAAATACATAGGAATGTCATAAAATATTTCTGAAAAATCAGGATTGAAAAGAAAAAGTCTTTGTTTCAAAAAGTTCTGTTCCTTCTTTCAGATATCCTTAGAGAAAGGGCAGGGAGTCTTCCATGATTCTCTTCTGGCTAAATTAGCAGTAAAGATAGTTGAAAAGTGTCCTGCTCCCTGCCCCAGGTCAGCCTTTGTTTACAGAGCACATGTCTCTACCCTTACGATGGTGGAAAAACCTGGGTTTTCCATTTTAGGTCCCCTGCTGCCAGGTCTGTTTCTTCAGGTCTGCCATTGATGCAGAGTATAAGATAGGACCATGTTTCAGACCCAGATGAATTTGGGTCTTCTCCCATCCCATTCTCATTCAGGCCTGGAAAATGACTGTGCCATTCTGACTTCTCTTCCTGCCTCTTAATCAAGCCCTCTCCTGTTGTTGACTAAAGTTTGAAGCCATCCAGCTTCCCTCAGGTTTCTAAACCAACTAGAATGGTTCTTTCTGGATCAATGTTTCCTTTGGTGGTATTCACCTCTGATAATGAGTTTGGAGTCAGGAGCTGTGGATACCTGTGTCAGTACTTGTCCCATGTGTGTGAGTGTCAGGATCTGAGTTCCTGGTCTTTAGACCCTAGGAAAACTGGTATTGACATGGGCTTCAAGGATCCTGTGTGTTAAGACTTGGCATTGGCTCTGTGCTGGCCACATTGTGGGTCCGCATTATGCTTTAGGGGTTGGGGATTTTAGGGTCTAAACAGGTGTCATTACTGAACTCAGTGTTGATGCTGTAACAGTATTGCAAAGACATCACCAGGGATTTCTTTCTAGGGCAGCATCTCCCAGACATCCTATCTTTCTGTGTGTGTGCCCATGAGAATATCTTGTAAGAAGGGTAGAGGTCTGGAGGACCACCTGCATGATTACCACTGTAGGTTCAAGCTAGTATTGACAGCCTTCTTCCTCTTTTTGCTCACTGAGAAAACATCAAATGAAAGCATAAGAGGACACTTGCATTCTCCTGATAGTCTCCTGAGCCAGACAGTAACATTGTGGGGGAGGCTAACTCCTTAGTTACTCCAGTTAATCCAAATTTGGGTATGTTCTCAGAAAACAGTTTGGGAGAGGTTGACCCATTTGCATCCCAGCACCTCTCAGGAAAGGTATTGCAGGATGCCTTCTGGTCCCTCTGGTAACCTTCTTGGGTGATCCCCACAGTCGATGAAATTGCATCTCTCATTGCTTTAGAAACATGGAAAGAGATGAAAGAACACTTCTACCACCTTCTAAAGACTTGGAATGTTGGACAAACAACCCAACTTTTAAATCCATCGTAGCTGTGGCAGCCTACCAAAACACTTTTAACCCTCACAGCCCTATGGTTCATTCCCCAGTTAAGGAGTCCAGGGACTTAGATTACTTTAAAATGAGTGTCTGCTTGTCCTTCTACCTTCACTTTAAGTGTATCTAACTATTAGACACCATTAGTTAATTCACGATGAGATGTCTCACTGATTGAAGGTGGCCAATATTGAGCTAAGGAGTAAGTCTGTGGCTCAGGCTGTCACTGATTTGGTATGTCTGTCCCCACTGTCCAACTTCCTTGCAGTATTGATTGTTGCATCTAGAGGGGCAGGCATCAATGTGATAAGTTCATAGGTATGTAGTAGGCTAATGACCTGTAGGTCCCTTATAAGCCTTAGCCATGCAACCCAGATGTGACCCACAAATTTGATTTATATAGGGGGTAACTTACTGATTTCCTCTGTTCATTAGAAACATAGGAGCCATACCGGGGTGAATTCTTGATTACCCATCCATTGGTCCAAATTGCATTTAAATAGAGATAGGGAGGAACTCCACTTCACATGGATGGGAAGCCTGTTCCAGAGAATGGGAATACTCTGAGAAACAGATCTGTCTCTTTACCATATCCTATTTATGTTGCAAGCAAAATGCAGTTTTTTAATCTAGTAGTTCTGATGCTGTTTGTTTTGGGGATGTGCAAAAAGTTCATCGAAACAGGGTCCAGGGATGTCTTGTATACCAGGCAAAGATCAACTTTCAGAAGTTTATAAGTAATGATACGCTATCATGCCTGGTTCTACAGCAGAATTTCAAGGAGTCTTTCCATATTTTTAATGACTTTGACACTTTCAAGGCAGAAATTAAGGATGAAATGAAGGAAAATAAAAGGATAAAACTCTTCGGGCTGTTGGTATCAGATTCACAGCTCAGTATTGCCTTTTTTCCAGTATACAAGAGAGAGAGTGTCATAAATGGTTCGGGCATGGTCAGCAATACCAAGATCAACAGTGTCAGAGACGTCATGGTAATCATGGTCATAACTTCCAAGGCTGAGAACAAATTAGTGGCAAGAATTCTGTGAATAACCAGGTGTTTCATGGCCCTCAGTGTGGGTATTGTGGGTGTGAGTGTGTTTTCAGACATTCTGAGGTCTTGCCTGACTGCTCCAATTCTAGAGGCTGTAAGAAGAGAGTTGTCCCTCCATCTGCCAGTGTGGATGGATGTCAACTGTGACAGCTGGAACTCGGACGTAATATCCAGAGGCTGTCTCATTCTCTTTTATGTTATTTAATAGCTGTTCTGCATTCCTATTCCTGATGTCCCACCCCACCAGAAAAGGATGGCTGCCTTACAGGCTGTGAGCTTTCTTCAAAAAAAGAGACGTCCTACTGTACCTGAGAGGGTCTGGATTTTACTCCATGTCCTTTTTGATGCTGAAAGAAGGTCAAGGACATTAGGCCAGTAGTAGAATTACATAGCCTACATTCTTACTTTTCTTAACAAATGCTCCAGATATTTATGATGAGGTCAGTTCTCCCTTGTCTATGCAGTGGAAATTGGGTGCACACTTTGGATCCCCAAGATGCATACCTGCTCACCAGAGTTGTGAGGTTCCTTCAATTTCTGATAAGAGCTAATCACTATCAGTTTTGGGCTGTGCCTTTCAGACTCTTATCAGATCTCAGTGTGTTTACAAAGTTTGTGGCCTCATTTGCAGTGTAGCAGAGGCTGCATGGGTTGAAGATCTTCACTTGTCCGGTTATCTGTCTCCAGATAAGCTGATTATTGCATGGGAGACTCTGTTGCATCTTTGTCCGTTCTTGGCAATTACAGTAAATTTCTTTCTTTTTACAGTAAATTTCTTGAAGTCACAGCTGCACCCAGCCTGGCTGGATGCATGCACCTGCTTGGTCAATCTCATTGTGGAAAGAATTCCTCTTCGCCTTCAAGCCATATCAAAGATTAGAATTCTTATTGCTTAAGTCTTTGTATATTATAAACCATATCAGTCCCTAATTGTTTATTTTAATACTATATTTTAGCTCATAAAACTGTTTCAGTTACTGAGTGTTATTGTCCTGATTGTTTCTCCTGTTAATGCTTAGATGAAAACATTAAATTCTTCATAAATAGATACATTCATGGGTGGATGGATAATTCATTGGCCTTCCATAGTTCTTTTAGCCTCAGGACACCTGTAGTTTATGGCAGTCACAGTCTTCATCTTCCTACATGCGAGGTGTCACATACAGGTCCTCCAGTGGACCCGATGGAACCAAAGCTCATATCTGATATCCAGTTCCATCAGAATTTCCAAGTCATGTTGGTGATATCTACCATAGTAGCTTGTTCATAACTTCTCCTTGGGCAGTCCTTTCTTCCTGTACACCTAGTGACAGTCACTGTTGTCCCCTCAACGTGAGTATGGGGAGGCATTTTCAAAGGCAAGTTGCCCAAGGTATGCGTTTACAGAGGCCAGCCTACCCACACACATCCTAGAATTGAGGGTAATCCTTGCAATGCTACAGTGGCAGAATTCCCCTTTCTTAACGTATAATTGCTACACACTGGGACTGTAGTGGTGGTAGTCCCTACTCTGTTTGTCAAGCTACCTTGAGACTGTGGGAATGGACTATGCCTTTGAAACATTTTCTGGTTGCAGCCCTTATACCTGGAAAAGTCAGCTCCCTAGCAGACAGAACTCTGCAGATATCTGCTGGTGCCAAATGAGTGTTCCTTCTGCTGGTCAGTGGTGAGAGCCCTCTTCCACTGATGGAAAAGTTTGTGTGACTTGTTTGCTTCTCTGATCAATGCCAAATGCAGTGACTTGTTTTCACTGATTCCTTCAAAGGTCAGCAGTTCGGGGATACTGTATTTTAGGGTCATTCTCCTGGTCTTATTTATGCCATCCTCCATTTCCCATATCCCCCAGTTTTTTACAGAAGGCACAGACAAACAAAGCAAGGGTCAGTCATGTATCCCTGTTCTTTCATCAATAAGTGTGGTTCCCCTGCTGTGGCCTCATGTTCTGAAGAAAACCTGTCTGACTGAGACCCTTCAGAATAAGGATGGAAATGCAGACATCTGGCAGTCACACTGAGAGCATGACAGTCCATATGTGGCTTGCTAGGTAGGTGAGTAAAGGGTTTCTACCCAGAGACCCAACACTAAGAGAATGTACAATGGCAAATGGATACATTTCTTGGTCTAGATATTGGGAAAGATAATTCCCTTTTTTCCACTGTTCATTAACTACCTCAGTCATATTTTTGATACTAGCCCGAACCTCTGTGTCAATGTGCACATCAGCTGCATCCAGTTTCTACTTAGGTTCTCAAAACTTTTCTCTGGCCTCACTTAAGGTTTGCAAGATCAGTCTTCGAGGGTCCTTTTTGCTCAAACCCCCACTTAGAGAAGCTATTCTGCTGTGTGAACTTAATTTTGTTTCAGAGAAGCCTTCTCTACCTGCCTTTCTGCCAAAGGCCAAGACAAATTTGAAGTTCTTCTCTGAGCAAACCATTTTTCTTATAACTGTGGCATCTGGAAGACGGCTTAAAGAGCTACAAACTTTGTGCCTCCTCACCTTGTCTTTTTCTTTATAAAGACAAGGTAGTTTTATGTATAATCATACCTGAAGTGGCTACTGAGATGAATATTAACCAAACTTGTTAACCTTTTGGTGTTCTCTCCCAATCATACTAATAAAGGAGATTGCTTGCTGTTTTGCCTGTATGTCCATAGACAGTTGCACTTTTTTCTAGATCATACCAAAGAATTAAGGAAAAGTTCACATTTTTCTATCTCCTTTGTTTCTAACAGACTATGATAATGTGTGATTCCATTAAGGAGGAATGCTTTTAACTATTTTAGTGAGAGCTAGAATAAGGTTGAGAGGTATAGTGGAGTATGGTAAGGGGGAGAGCCCTGAATCCTGGGACATTTTTAGCAGTGCTGGGACTACTGAGAGCTGGCCTTGCAGTACAGTTGGATAAACAACGATAATGCAAATCTGTCATTGTGGTAAGCATGTAACTTCTGATTCTTTTTCCTTACCTTGACTGAGGAAACTTATGCTTGCCCTCTCCCTCACATTTCATTAATTTAGAATTTACGTTTAGTACTAAAGATACACAAGGTAAGATTTTAAATTTCTTTAGTGCTCTCTGTCAAGACCTCATTTGTCGATAGAAATGCAGAGTACTTCATCCCTATCTAAAATCCTTCAACCTGACAACGTGAATGGCCAGCAGCTTTGTGTTCTGCATATCCAGAGTGAAACAGGCCTGGGACTGCTCCATGAACACCATGTCCTCAGAAGTAGATGAGTTTTTTGTGTGAGCACAGAAACAAGGATTTAGCTGCTTGTATGTTGTGCTCTTTCATTTATTTAAAGTCAACTTGGGTCATTCTTCAAGGTCCAGGCATCTTCTCTCTCATCTTGCATACCATTCTGTCCTTAGACTGCATCAAGTCCTTCTCTTAAAAGCTTCTTAAACCTGTAAGACATGTAAAACCTCCAAGAACAGCAGTGTGTTCCATCTTGTAAGGTGCACTGCATATCAGAAAGCTGCTGATGCCTCCCATTCAGCCAGCAGACCCTGCAGTATTTTCTGAGTGGCAGTTATGTCCCAGAGGATGAGTTCAGAACCTTAAGTTAGTTGCATTAAGGACATCACTGAAAAGATTGGGAATTAAAATGTGAAGAAGTGATACCTTTTCAATTTTGCTATATCTCCAGATTGTAACTGTAGATACATGACCATTAATTGTTTATAAGAGGATTTTTTGCATGTAGGAAGGGAGGTGGCCTTCACTGGGCAAAACAAAAAGACACTGATATGAGTGAAAGAGTTCTGGTTGTGTTTTAGACCACCTTTAGGTTACCCAGAAAAAATAACTCTTTGTGGAAGGTAGTGTGTGGCTAAGGAATACCATTACATGTTTCCAGAGGATGATCTGAAGGAATGCACAGGTATGCTACAGATAGGTGTTTGATTATTACATCACAAATTATATAGTCATGGTGTGTGGAGCTTGTCAATTGAATGGGTTTTTCAGAGAATGCTTAGAGAATCAGCACCACTTGATCCGTTACGAGCTCTGTCTAGCTTGTAAAATGTATAACCTTGGTTTTATGACAGGGGTGGTAATGCAGTGTTCGAGTCAGGTCTCTCTAAAGGCTAAAATCTGAGGCCTGCAGTGAAGACTCGATTCAAGCACTGGGAATTTATTGAAGATTTCTCTAATATTCATGTAAGCTTTTGAGTATTTGGAGCATTCCAGAGTTTGTGGTAAGTGTGAATATGCTGTCTGAGGATGTGTTAGAAGCAGAATAAATTGGTTGTCACTAGTGCACATTATGAGTTGTGGACTGAATTTCTGGACTCCGTTGTTAATTGACGAAGGAGAAGCGATACAGTTTTACTTAATGCATCTGTGAACTTGCACATTTTAATCAGTGTACTTTTTTAGGAGAATGCTGGTTGGGAAAGCATTTGTATGTAGGAGTAAAGACACCAGAAAGCCTTAACAGGGTTAGTAGAATCTGGAATCCCATCAAGTTACACAGAACCAACAGCCAACTCCGTGACCTAGAGAGAGAAAGCCCTCAGGCTGCAACAACCTGAGTTTGTTTCACTGTTTGAATGCATGTAGGAGCTGGCAGGGAAGAATGGGAGTGAGCAGCTTCTGCTGCCTCATGTTTCCTGGGGTAAGAGAGGTGGCTGTGCTCACCCCATAAGTGGCACTTAGCAGACTCTCTAGGTTTTCAAAAAGTGTATTTCCAAGCTTACACTACCATTTTACTTTTTGCTATGAGGGGGAAATTGATATGCAGAAGTAAGCATTAGTTATGGGCTAGGATGGACATTACTAACATCAAGTAAGGCCTAACCCCTACCTTTTGCTGCTAACAGAAAGATGGTAGGCTGCCCCAAGTGATAACAGGCTGGCTTACTTCATATCACCTGACTGTCACCATGGAATTGTAGGGCTGATTGGGGTTCCTGGGCAGGAACAAATGTGCTGTAGAGATCTCAGTTAGATCAAATGGGCCAGTTGGATGAAGGCAGAAGAATCATTAAGAAAAGTCCTGGGGCAGAAGAAAAAAAAGATAAATCAAAACCTAGAGGTGCCAGAAGGTCTGGCATAGTCAGTTGACATTTATCAAAATGTTCAGAATCGGGGGAATCTACAGTAGCATTAAAGGCATCACAGAAACCTCAATTATAGCTAACAATTTCAGATGTACATATCAGTTTAACTAGAAAGAATGTGAGGGCACACCATCTGTGGTAAAAGAATTAGGGTACCTACAGCAGATTTACTGAAGTCATGAAGATTTGCTTTTTGTCAGTCATCCCTCAAAACGTCTTTCTTATGTATTGACAATTTGAATGCATTTTTCAGTACATCTGGAGATATGAGATATGTTAAGTGGTTTGGATGATTAGTTGGACTCAGGAGCTGCAGCTGGGTTATCAGGTCTGTAGAAGTACAACGTAATTGTTAAAATCATGAAGCCTGCTTTGACAAGCACCCATATAATAATTTTGTTTTCTGTGCTACAGTCTGAGTGTATTTTTTCAGTGCAACCAAGGGAGTTGATGAAGTTTAAATGGGCAAAAGTAAAGCTAATTATTTGGGATTTTTCACTTCGTTAGTTAACCATCTGATTTTGTAACTGTGCAAGAGCCCTGCACTAGCCATCTCTACAGCTAGAGTAAATTGACTGGCTGCTGCAGATGTTGATGGCTGCCAGGCTTTAGGCTCACTCCTTCCCTGTGGATCAGCTGCTTTCCGCATCTGATTAAAAAGTACCATTGAAGCTGACCTGCAGAGGAGTTGGGCCGAGGGGAACCTGGGGAGGAGTCATGTTTTAGGTACCAGGAAAATGAATATTTGTGGAATTCAATAATTGGTAAGCTTTGGAAGCCTCCGGAAGCAACCTGGTTCTGTGCAGGAGTCAGGAGTGGTTGGATGCAGGGGAGTAAAAAAAAAAAAAAGTGTATGTAATATCTATCTATATTTATATATATGTGTGTATGTGTGTGTGTGTGTGTGTATATATATATATATATATATATATGTGTATATATGTATATATATATATGTATGTATATATATATATATATATATATATATATATATATATATATATATAGAGAGAGAGAGAGAGAGAGATACTATACAGAGTTTGTTTCTCATGGCAAATGCTACATCTGTATTGAAACATCTGCTGGCTCCAATTAGTCTTAACATTTTGGCCATTAGAATGGCTCTCTGCGTAATGATGTAGGTTCATAGGGTTGGTACTGGGCTATCTGCCCGAAGGCATATATTAGCCCAGCCAGGTTGTGCGGTATTCACCACCCTTTTAGTAGTTCCCTAGACCCTTGTACTAGCAGCTAGTACCCTTGGCCCCTATCTAGTAGTGCTGTTGGTGTGATCCCCGGTGTGGACATTCTGTTACCCATCCACTCATCAAGATTCCTCTTGAAGAGTGATAGTGAGGGGCTCTGTCTTATGTAGATCGGGACCATGTTCCATAGTAAGGGAAGTATCTGCGAAGGGAATCTATCCCTCCAGCATGTTCTATTCATTGTTGTGTTGAGGTTTATATCCCTAGAGCGTGTAGCTCGAGTAGATTTGGTTTTGCTAAGATGAAGCATGTTCAACTATGTATCTTCTTCTTTTTTTTTTGAGTTCTAGAATTTTAAACTACCTGCCCTCTTAACTTTTTTCCTCAGTAGCCACTCTAAACATACTCCTACTATCCTCATTTAATTTCATATGGAACTATCTACCAAACTTGGTTCCACTACAGTTGTGCTGACTATTTGCTTGTGAGCAAACTATACCTAGCAGTATTGAATTGTTTGTATTTATAACATACAAAATAAAGGGCGGCCACAGTGGTGCAGCGGTTAGCGTTGTCGTCTCACAGCAAGAAGTTGCGTGGTTCGATCCTCGGCTGGGGTGCCTTCTGTGTGGAGTCTGCATGTCCTCCCTGTGGCCGCGTGGGTTTCCTCCGGTTTCCTCCCACATCCCAAAGACATGCCGTAGGTGGATTGGACACTGTAAATTGGCCC
The DNA here is from genome assembly GCF_019279795.1 of Protopterus annectens. Classification (NCBI taxonomy): domain Eukaryota; kingdom Metazoa; phylum Chordata; order Ceratodontiformes; family Protopteridae; genus Protopterus; species Protopterus annectens. Next base: position 489,274,734 of record NC_056738.1, read on the forward strand.
TAGGTGTGAGTGTGTGTGTGTGTGCCTTCTGTGGAAGGTTAGGCACCGGGCTGGCAACTCAACACTGTAAAACTCCACTGCCAATCATGAGCGGACAGGTGATCCGCTGTGGCGACCCCTAACCGGGAAAAAGCCGAAAGAAGATGATTTTGTATGGCATGTACCTTCTTGCCTGATGTTTATTTAACAGAAATGTTCAAAGTTATGGAAAGATAATGTAAACCCATTGCTCTTGTAACATAAGAGCAGTGATTTGGAAGGCATTTTCTTTCCATCTGTGAATGACATTGCAATTCCTAGTCACGCTATTGTTGTACTGCTACTATTTGATTTAATTTACTAGGGAAAGAGTAACATTGATTGGGATAGTTTATACAAACAACTTGTGTTAAGATTAAGGGAGCTAATGTTTTCAAAGAAATCTGAGTATCTTGACATCAGTAAAAATTGTTCCCATTGTTAGGCAAGTTCATTTAAATATAAAGCCAGCTGCTTCATCATGGTTGTTGCAACTTCAAAGCACCTTTGAAGATGCATTTTGCATGCACTTCATTTGCTCTTTATACTAATACGAATTAGTATTCTGAAGTTTTCATCATCTTCTGTCCTTGATGTAGTTTGTTGCGAACCATGACATTTTGTGCACCATTACTCATTTGCTATATTATATTATCTTATGGAATTTACACGTTGCTTTATAAAATGTAACTTTCTTTGGTTAATATTTGTGTTTCATGTTTCCATTGTATAGCATAAAGCCGCGGTGGTATAGCGGTAGCGTTGTTGCCTCACAGCAAGAGGTTCTTCTGTTTGATTCTCAGCTGGAGTGCCTTATGTGTGGAGTCTGCATGTCCTCCCTGCGGTTGAGTGGCCTCCGAAAGACATGCGTGAATAGGCGTGCCTTCGCTGAAGGTTCAGCGTCGGGCTGGCAACTTGGCACCATAAAAATCACCTGCCAATCATTAGCGGACCGGAGTTCTGATGTGGTGACCCTAACCGGGAAAAGCCGAAAAGACAAACATTATATAGCATCTTGTGCTTCTTTGCTAAGAAACTATGATACTAACATAATTGTGAGTTCTTTGAACAATGTATTAATTTTCCTAATAGTTGCTTATGTGAGCCTTACAAAGGCATCTTTAAATCTATGTTTTGGCATCTAAAGACAATTTTCTTTGGCACACAGGGGGTGCTTTATTAATATACATGTGTGTACCCTATACCTGTTACAAGGCAGTTCTATACAGAAACATTTTCATTCTGGTTTCCACCTCTCTAACACTGTTTGGGATCCTGTCCAAATGTTATAATTTACTTGTTACAGTGATCCTTCCCAAATAAGAAAGTACATTTTTGGATAAGTTATACTTACCATAACAATACATCTTCAAATTCTCCCCACCGAGGCAAGGATTGTTTTATTGTAATGTTTTTGCCATGTTTGCACGTCATTGTTCCAGCTTATAATGATGTTTTGTTATTGTAATGTGTACATTTATCATACCAGCCTTTGTGGTGACCTTAAAAAGGCACAAAAGCAAGATATGTTCCGCTAGTGATGCTTCTGATATATGTAGATCTTGTGCACCATTCAAGAATCCATGGAATGCTGGTGCTGGGTCATTTGCACTTCACAAGGCCACAAGGGACTGTTAAAAATGTTGGTCAGGTTGAAACAAAGTTAGTGGGAAGTAATCACATTTGTTGTGATTCGGTGTCACATTGACCTCTTTTTGATGATCATCTTTTATGGTAAGTGTATGTTACCCACAACTGTACTTGGTCATGGTGTTCAAGATGCTGTTGGTTCATATGCCTTCATGTAAGTGAAAATAGCAGTGCATAAGATGAAACTGTGTACATAGTGTTTGACTTGTGTCTTGGACAAAGTTTGGAGACAGCTACTTGTTTAAAAAAAAAAAAAAAAAAAGAGCTAAGGTCTGAATAGTAATCAGTCTGATATTGCTTCTCTGCTGAGAAGCTTTAGTTTGGGTAGAGTCCACTGAGAAGCTAAGAACATGTAATCTGGTTTATTGCAACAAAATCAAAGTCAAAGTAAACTTTATTGGCATTCAGATTATACAACTTGTGCATCACTGAACAAAGTTTCATTACTTCTCAAAATGTAGGCATTTTGAACATATAAACAATCTGTATTACAACTGCTGCTACTGACATGATGCACATTATTGTCTTAGACTCTTAACTATATACAAACTGATTGAGAAGATATGTGAGAGAGTCAGTGGTGATGATCACTTTGTGGACTGAGAGTTTGGAGGCTTATCATGAGCAGGATTTGATGCAGCTCAATATAGCTTTGTGACCTGCATATTATTATCCATCCCTTTACCCATATATTTGAGATGTCATTAGAAAAGAAAGAGATTCACCACTGAGCTTAAACTCAAGGTGTTGAAATATCAAAACAACAGAAAAACTTTTACTGCATTGACAAGTATTAGATCACTTAATGGTTTCTTTGCAAACATAGATAGAATATATGGCTGTCTGCACTTGGATCAGGATGCAGTGAAACAATGTGTACAGCAAAAAAGTAGGCCAAACTATTGTACTTCAGTGTTTAGGGATATTGTAGTCTTACAGGCCCATTAGAGCAGTGTCCCACTAAGTGGAGTTTTTCATGACTGTGAATTTGTAACAGCCACAATAACATCCACCAGCTGTCAACCTCCATGCACTCTCGCACACATGAGCACACTAGTATGCACACGCACACACACGCACACGGAGTTGCTCACCCTCTCTCTCTCACACACACACACACACACACACACACACACACACACACACACACACACACACAAAAACAAAACCATATACTTCCTTAAGTTCTGAACAGGGTAAGGCTGCTGTGCTTCTCATAGGTACACTCCTATTCTACTGTTTGTAAGCATTAAACATTATATGCACTTCTCTGTTAGTACCTCTCTGTAGTATGACTGTCCCTTCTGTCTCTGTACTGCTGTGCTCATTAAACGTAATATGCACTTCTTTTAGTATGTATCTGCAGTATGAATGTGCCTACTGTCTCTGTACTGTTGTGCACATTAAACATATTCTGCACTTCTTTGTTACTACGTGTCTGTGGTATGAATGTGCCTACTGTCTCTGTACTGTTGTACACGTTAAACATATTCTGGACTTCTCTGTTAGTATGAGTCTGTAGTATGACTTTGCTTGCTGTGTCTGTACATTAAACATATTCTACACTTTTTGTTTGGTACATGTCTGTAGTATGAATGTGCCTGCTGTCTTTCTACTGTTGTACGCATTAAACATATTCTGCCTTCTCTGTTAATATCTGCCCTGTAGTGTGAATGTGTATACAGTTTCTCTACTTTTGTGCACATTAAACATAATCTGCACTTTTCTGTTAGTACTTTAATGTAATATGAATGTGCCTGCTGTCTCTTTACTGTTGTACACATTAAACATATTCTGCACCTCTCTGTTAGTACATGTCTGTAGTATGAATGTGGTTCCTGTCTCTGTACTGTTGTGCGCATTAAACATATTCTGCACATGTTCTTTGTGTTTCACTGTTGCAGTCATCACACTAGGGTTATCTGCCTGCATGTATCCCTCAGTCGGCCTGAATACCAGAGTCTTGGGATTTCTACATCGGATGTTGTCACCTCTTCCATGACGTCAGGTCATCAGGGGTGTAAAACATGCAGCCGACGCCATTACATCAGTCTTTCTTGCCAAAAAGGAGCTCAAAGCAGAAGCAGTTCGCAAGTGCCGGTCGGCCGCTATCTGAAATTTTCATTTTACGAGTTTCAAACCTGAAGTCTTCTAAAGCTAAGTATCCCATTGGGGATTCTTTTTTCTTGCTCCAACCGATGTCAGAAAAAGTTAACAATTGTCTTGTCTGTGGAAAGCAAATACCTCACAGAGATTTTCATTCTTACTGCATCATCTGTTTAGGCCCAGACCACAACGTCCCTCGCTGTCAGTTTTGTGCCTTGTTTAATGCCTGAACCATTTGTCGTCAAGCTATTTTTGTAGCTAAATTCTTTCACTCTTGTTCTCCATATTCCAAAATGGCTTCAGTAAGCCATCCGACCACCGATCTTCTGAAAAAGCGCAAAGACAGAGACAGACCACATAGGTCACAAATTGCCGATGGTTCCATTAAGCTAGTCGTCAGTCTAACGGTACTCAGTGGGGTGCCTTTGCAGCCCCTGATGCCAGCTTCTACAGATTTGCAGGCCTCTGCTGATACCCATTCGGAGTCTGGTATGCCGCATGATGCTTCTTCGACTATGGAACCTGCGGATGTCTCTACCTTGTATGGGTCCGGAGCCGCTATGCAGGCACCGGCTTCTGAGGGTGTATTCTGACCTACCGATATTCATATTAAACCAACGACTTCATTTTTATCTAAAACTACCGAGTATCTCAGGCCCAGAGTTCGCACTACGCCTAGAAAACCGGCGTTCAAAGTGCATGCTCAAGCTCCCATGCCACAAAAACAAATGCTTAGAATGGCTGAAGACCTTATTACTCTAATTAGGGGAAGCCAGCCTTCCCCTGCTAAAAGACAAAGAATTGAATTTCCTTCTGATTCTACAGACCAGGAGTCCAATAACTCTGATCCTTCTGATTACCAGGGCATACCCTTATCTACCTATGAGGATTCAGATGCAGAGGAATCCATTCCCTCTGCCTCCCCTCCAGAGGATTTTTCTTTTGGTGAAACCTTGCATACCTTAAGAGAGCATTTCCGCTGGGAATGCCAGGACTGTCCTCAGTCCAAAAAGAGACTCAGGGAATTTTTAGATTTGCCTCAGCACAGGCCTCTAGCTATACCCCCTGTCCTGGATATTGTAGATGATGTTGTCTTCATGGAGTCCAGTCTTACTCCTGACACTTTACCCACCAGCTTCTAGAAAACCTGACAGGTACTACAGACTACCTGACTCTTACAAATTTCTCTTTAAGAATCCAACTGCAGATTCAGAGACCATTTTCCAGGGACCTAAAGGCGGTAAGGCTACTACAGCCAAAAACTCTACCCCTTCAGACAGGGATTCTAGAGCTTTAGACAGATGGGGTAAGAAGGTATATACCTCTGCAACTCTTGCTATCAGGGCTTTGAATTGCCACTTTTACATGTTGAAGTACTAGCAACATATTATGGAACTAATTGAACAAAAAATGGTGTTACTTCCAGATTGTGCAGAAAATAAAGATTTACAAGAGTTAATGCATTCTGCAAACCAAGTTAGTAAACATAGTTTGCAGTGTGGGTTTGATGCCTTAGAAGCATCTTGCAGGGCTGCTGTCACTGGGTCTGTACTGAGAAGGCATGCTTGGCTGAAGGAACAAGTCTTGCCAGACCATGTCAAAGCAAAATTACTAGATGCTCCATTAAATCAGGATTGTTTGTTTGGCACAAAAGCAGAACTAGTTCTTAAAAAGATGGAAGAAAAAGCTAAATCTATGCAAACTGTCAAAGATTTCTTATAGGTGCAGCCACCTAGATTCAGTAGGCATTGGCCTTCAAAAAAACTGGTCCTTTCCAGTCCCTCCCAGGCCTTCTCAGTCCAAACCCGGGGAAACAGACCACCAAGACTAGTCTCAGGGTATGCAGAGATCTAAACAATGGAGTGTTCCCACCTCAAAAACAGGGAGTGGTAAGCCACCCCCCTTATGGAAAAAGTTCACAATGACTTTCCAATTATCCTTCCCAGCCATGCCCAAGTACTTGCACCGTTAGGAGGAAAACTCATCCTTCATGCAAAAAACTGTGTTCCATTACTCAAGACTGATGGGTTTTACACATGGCATCCCAGAGATACAGATTCTACTTCCACTCACTGCCAACCCCAAGCGGGTTGCCAGACCTTCCTCCAAACCAGTGGGGAGAGGCTCAAAAGCAAGTACTTTCCCTTCTCCATATCAGGGCTATTCAGCCTGTTCCAGTAGAACAAAGGGGACAGGGTTTCTACTCCAGACTGTTCCTGGTGCCTAGTAAAGAGAGCTGTTGGTGCCCTATCCTGGATCTGTCAATTCTCAATACCTTTCTGGTGGTCCCAAAATTCGAAATGCTTACACTGCAACAGCTTCTTCCTATGCTAGCCAATGAAACCTGGTTAGTCACCTTAGACTTAATAGAAGCTTATCTGAACATCCCCATAAGGGAGTCTTGCAGGAAGTATCGATGCTTCAGGGCAGGCTCTATGCACTATCAGTTTTCTGCACTTCCCTTTGGCTTATATACTGTGCCCAGAGTATTCACAAAGTGCCTGGCTCTAGCCATTGCATACTGCAGGCAGAGAAATATTCAAATTTACCCATACTTGGACGATTGCCTGATTCAGGCGGACAGTCAGGAATTGCTTCTTCAGCACCTGGCATTTGTAAAAAGACTTTTAACTTTTCACTGAGATACACCATCAACGAAAAGAAATCACAACTGGTGCCCAGCCAACAAATTGTATTCCTGGGAGCAAGCTTGAGCACAACTTCCCAGATGGCATTCCTCACACCAGAAAAGCAGGTCCATTTGAGAAACTATTTCAAACTAATGGCCGACAAAACCCAAGCTATCTGCAAGGAAAATACTGCAAGCCCTAGGGTTCATGGCCTCATGCATTCTGCTAATTCCATATGCAAGACTGCATATGAGGAAACTTCAATGGTACTTAAAAAGTCTCTGGTGTCAATATTCTCAGGACCTGGAAACAGTGATTCCTATCATACCTTGTCTTAGGGCAGAGTTCCTTTGGTGGGCAGAGGCATGCATCCACAACAAGGGACTTCCTTTCACTCAATCCCTTGCCACCCAAACCCTGACAACATACGCATCACACTATGCATGAGGGGCTCATATGGCAAGGAAATGCATTCAAGGCAAATGGAGCCCAGAACAAATTCCCCTGCATATCAGTCAAAAAGAGATGCTAGCTGTACAGAATGCGCTGACAGCCTTCAAATACCTTATCCTTCCAGGACAACTCCTGATAAAGGCAGACAACACCACAGTTATGTGGTACATAAACAAGCAGGGGGGATCTCATTCTTACCCACTCTGCAGGTTAGCCATGGCCCTGTGGAACATAGCCTTGAGCAACCAAGTGCATCTACAAGCTCAATTCCTGCCAGGCAAGCAAAATCCACTGGCAGACGACTTAAGCAGAAATCTACTGGAACCCAACTCATTCAAGCTTCTAACCCAGAGGTGGGGAATACCGGAGGTGGGCCTTTTTGCCTCCCCCAAAGCCACCAATTGAGCAAAGTTTGCACCAGGAACCCTCACAGCAGAGCCTGGAAGGTGGATGCCCTATCCTTTACATGGGCAAACCTCTCAATTTATGCCTTTCCTCCTCTGCCCCTCCTTTCAAAAGTACTGCTCAAGATCAAACAAGACAGGCCAAGGGCAATCCTTATTGCACCAGACTGGCCACGCCAGCACTGGTACCCACTCCTACGCAGTCTGACAGCAGTGCCACCCTGGCATCTACATCAGACACCTTCCCTGCGGTCTCAGCAGGAGGGACAGATTTTGCATCCACAGCTGCAAACCCTAAACCTTGCAGCCTGGCTTATCCCCCGAATACACCACCAGCATCCCTCACCAAACAGGTGCTGGAAGTCATCCTTGAGGCCAGAAGGCTTAGTACTAGGAAATCCTATGCTGAAAAGTGGAAAAGAATATTGTTCTTGGAGTCAGTCTCAAGGAAAGGACACAGCTGTGCCCACCTTACCTCAAATTCTTGATTACCTAGCAGAGCTGCTCCACAGAGGCCTATCCTTCTCATCCGTTAAGATTCATGCTTCTGCCATCTCAGCTCATTATAATACTGAGCCATGTCTCTTTTCTCACCCTCTCATCAAACAGTTCCTGAGAGGAGCTAACTTTGTACTAGAGAAGCTCACACTTTCCCCTTTTGAACCTGCTGCTTCAGCAAAGTTAAAATTCCTCTCTTGGAAAACAGCCTTACTTCTAGCTATTACTTCAGCAAGAAGAGTGTCTGAGTTACAGGCACTAATGGCGGTGGAGCCTTTCATTTTTTTCCATGCTGACAGGGTTTCCCTCAGGACCAACCTATCCTTTATGCCCAAGGTGGTATCCAGTGTGGCTTTAAACCAATCCATCCATTTGCCAATCTTTTTCCCTAATCCTCAGAATAAAGGGGAAAGGATCCTGCACTCCTTTGATGTGCACAGCCATCTCAGGTTCTACCTTGACAGGACTAAGCTTTTCAGAAAATCTGACCAGCTGCTAGTCGGCTTTGCTACAGGGGGAGAGGGCAAGGCCATTTGAAGCAAACCATTTCCAAATGGATAGCACACTGCATCCATTACTGCTACAAGCACCATGAAAAACCTACCCCTCTGGGGATCAGAACTCATTCCACTAGAGCTACTTCAACATCTACAGCATTTCTCAGGGGAGTCCCTACCAGGGACATCCTGGAAGCTGCAATCTGGAGTTCTGTACACACCTTCACCAAGCATTACCATTTACATATTTTTTCTAAATCCAGAGCTGGATTTGCTACAGCAGTCTTACAAGGCCTGCTAGCCAGCCCTAACACTTCCTGACTGCCTCCATCCTTCCTCAGCTTTTGGAATCAACCTAAGTGTGATGACTGCAACAGTGAAACATGAAGAATATAGTACAATTGTATACACTTACCATAAATGTAGATGTTCAAGTGTATTCAATGTTGCAGTCTTGGATGTTCATCATGTTTCACTGTTGCAGTCATTACTCTTGGGTTATCCTGCTGGCAGGCTACCCTCAGTCGGCCAGAATTCCAAAGTCTAGGTCCGGCGTCGGTTGCTGTCGCCTCTTCCCTGACGTCAGTGCGCCAGGGGTATAAAAGATGCAGTGAATGCCATTTTCTTCAGTCTTTCTTGCCGCGCGGTGCCCGAAGCAAAAGCAGTTCGCAAGTGCCAGTCGGCCGACTCCTGAGATTTTCAAATCCGAATTTCAGAACCGAAGTCTTCATAAAAGCTAAGTACCCCATTGGGGAAACTTTTTTCTTGCTCCAGACCGATGTCAGAAAAAGTTAATTGTTATTTCTTGTGGGAAGCAAATACCTCATAAGGATTTTCACTCTTACTGTATTCCTTGCCTAGGCACTGATCATAACGTTGCTAGCTGTCGGTTTTGTGCTAGATTTAACCAATGCACTATTAAGCGTCGGTTCGATTTTGCATTTCATTACTTTGGCCGAAGATTTAATAATATAATGCCGTTGGAACAGCCGACGACTGGAGTTTACAAAAAACGCAAGGACAAGGAAAAGGATAGGCATCCAAGGTCCAAAACCGACGACGAGGCCTCCGCTAGGCCAGTCGCCGGTTCTCAGTGAGGCGCTTTTGCAGCCCCTGGCACCTGTTACCTCAGAGCCACAGGCCGCTTTCGACTCCCACATGGAGCTGACTGGGCCTCTGGATACTCAAGGTATTGGACACTCAGAAATCATTCCCTCAGATGGGTCCGGAGCTGCTGAGCAGGCATTGGCTTCTGAGGGTGTCTTCAGACCTACACAACTATATATTAAGCCATCTTCATCTTCAAAGACAAAGACTAAAGCAGCTCTAAAGACAAAGAAACAAGTATAGCATTCTCCTACTCAAACTTCCATGCCTAAAAACAGATGCTCAAAATGGCCGAAGACCTAATTACTTTGTTCAGGGGTTCCCGTCCCCCTCCTGATAAGAGGCCTAGGAAAGAGACAATTTATGATTCTTCTGATCAGGTTTCTATTTCCTCTGATTCCACTTCTGAACAGGATTATTCCATGCTTCCCTGTGAGGATTCTGATGCTGAAGAATCCATTCCTTCAGCCTCTCCTCCTGAGGATTACTCTTTTGGGGAAACCCTGCATACCATGAGGGAGCATTTCTACTGGGAGAACCAAGATTATTTTGAATCTAAGAAAAGGCTCAGAGACTTTCTGCTACTTCCTCAGAACAGACCCCTTGCTATTCCACCTGTTCTAGACATTGTAGATGATGTATTTTTAGAGTCCAGCCTGTCCCGTGACTCTTTATCCCCTGCACCTGCTAAGCCAGACAGGTACTACAGGGTCTCGGATTCTCATAAATTCCTATATAAAAACCCCGCTACTGACCCAGAAACTATATCTCAGGTTCCAAAGGGGTTAAAGCTTCCACTGCAAAAAACCCTGTCCCCTCTGATAGGGATTCTAGGTCTCTAGACAGATGGGAGAAAAAGTTTACACTTCTGCTACCTTGGCTGTAAGGGCTTTAAATTGTCACTTTCACATGCTTAAATATCAGCAATATTTAATGTCACTACTTAAACAGAAATTGTTGACAAATGCTGAATGTTCAGAGGACAAGGAAATGCAGGATTTATTGCATGCAGCTAAACAAGTGGGAAAGCATACTTTGCAATGTGGTTATGATTCACTGGAGGCCTCTTGCAGGGCCGCTGTTACAGGTTCTGTTATTAGAAGGCATGCTTGGTTAAAGGAACAGAATCTGCCTGATCATGTTAAAACAGAATTATTAGATGCTCCATTACAGCATGATACTTTGTTTGGTACTAAAGCAGAAGAGGTGTTGAAAAAAATGGAGGACAAAACAAAATCAATGCAGACAGTCAAGGATTTCTTACAGGTACAGCCACCCAGGTTTAGCAGGAACTGGCCTTCTAAAAATTGGTCCTTTCCAGTGTCAGACAGACCACAAAGAGGCAGATACAGGCATCCTAGAAGCAGATCTCAGCCCCAAGGCTCATACAGGCCTAAACAATGGGGTGCTCCTACCTCCAAAAGTGGAGAAGACAAATCACAACCTTACAGGAAACAGTCCCAATGACTTTCCTCTGCCAGATCCAAGCACTTTTCTTTTGGCAGCCCCCTTAGGGGGAAAACTAGCACTTTTTTCATCAAATTGGAAAATGGTTACCCAAGACAAATGGGTCCTGAACATAGTGTCCCATGGCTACAAGTTCCATTTTCACACCCTACCAAGGTCAAAAGGTATGCCAGACCTGCCACACAATCAATGGGCAGAGGCACAAAAACAAATTACAGCCCTCATGGACATGAGGGCCATTCAACAAGTACCACAACAAGAGCAGGGGCAAGGATTTTACTCCAGACTTTTCCTAGTGCCCAGAAAGGACAAAACCTGGAGACCAGTACTGGACCTGTCTATGCTAAATACGTTTCTGAAAGTTCCAAAATTCATGATGTTGAGTCTACAGCAGCTACTGCCCATGCTGGGCAAGAAGGCTTGGCTTGTAACTTTGGACCTAAAAGAGGCATACCTGCTTGTCCCAATCAGACAATCTTGCAGAAGATGCCTCAGATTCATAGCTGGCTCAATGCACTACCAATTCTCTCCACTGCCCTTTGGCTTATCTACTGCGCCCAGGGTCTTCACAAAATGCCTGGCACCAGTAATTGCGTTTTGCAGACAAAGAGGAATTCAAATATACCCCTACTTGAATGACTGCCTAATTCAAGCAGAGAACAAAGACATTCTTCTACAGCATCTGGTGTTTGTAAAAAGATTACTAATTGGCCTAGGATACACAGTAAACAAAAAGAAATCAAAACTAGTGCCCTTTCAAGAGATAATATTCCTGGGTGCAAGCTTAAATACAACTTCCCAGATGGCTTATCTCACACCAGACAAACAAAAGCAACTGACTTCTTACTTCAAGAAATTGGCAATGAAAACCTACTTATCTGCAAGGAAAATCCTGCAGGCCTTGGGTTTCATGGCATCCTGCATTCTACTAATTCCATATGCCAGACTGCATATGAGGAAACTACAATGGTATCTAAAAAGTGTTTGGACTCAGCATTGCCACAGCCTGCAACAGGAGTTTCGATGGTGGGCAGAGGCCTGTCACCACAACAAGGGTCTGCCATTCAGTTTACCCACAGCCAGACAGACACTGACAATGGATGCATCAGATTATGCCTGGGGGGCCCATATGGCAGGAAAATGTATTCAGGGCACATGGCCTGCAAACCAGATGCATCTTCACATCAATGAAAAAGAGATGCTAGCTGTTCAAAATGCCCTGACAGCTTTCAAGGACCTACTTCATCCAGGACAGCTACTGATAAAGACAGACAATACTACGGTCATGTGGTACATAAACAAGCAGGGAGGTACGCATTCTTACCCCCTCTGCAGACAAGCAATGACCTTATGGGACACAGCATTGACCTTTCAAGTTCACCTGCAAGCACAATTCCTGCCAGGAATAACGAACACTCTGGCAGACGAATTAAGCAGAAACCTCATGGATCCACAAGTCTTCAGCATGGGGATGCCCAGACATAGATCTATTTGCCTTCCCTCAAAACTGCCAATTGCAGAGATTTTGCACAAGGATTTATCACAAGCAAGCATGGAAAGTGGACGCCCTATCCTTCAGCTGGAAAAATGTAACAGTATATGCCTTCCCTCCACTGCCTCTCCTTCCCAGGGTACTCCTAAAGGTCAGACAAGAGAAGCCAAAAATGATACTGATTGCACCAGACTGGCCACGCCAGCACTGGTACCCAATCCTAAAGAGCTTGTCTCAAGGTCCAGCTTGGATATTGCCTCAAACTTCTCACTTGCTGACCCAAGAAAACAATCGGATTCTGTACAGCCAACTCAGGACCTTAAATCTGGCAGCATGGCGCATAATGTAGCCATTCAGAACACTCCTCTTTCAAAAACTGTTATGGATGTTATCTTGGAGGCCAGGAGGCCCAGTACCAGAAAATCTTATGCAGAAAAATGGAAGAGATTCTGTGCTTGGAACCAGGAACAAGGCATTGACACGTGTGCACCAAATATTCCTCAGATTTTACAATACCTAACTGAGATGCTGAGCAAAGGCCTTTCTTTCTCATCAGTTAAGATTCATGCCTCTGCCATTTCAGCCCATTACAATACGGAACCACCTATCTTTTCTCAGCCTTTATTAAGGCAGTACCTCAGAGTGGCCAAAAACATTAGGCCTCCAAGGAGAACACCAATTCCGGCCTGGGACCTCAATTTTGTTTTGGAAAAACTCACACTGCCTCCTTTCGAGCCAGCATCAACAGCGGATATGAAATTCTTATCCTGGAAAACAGCTTTGCTCCTAGCAATAACCTCTGCAAGGTGAGTCTCGGAGTTACAAGTACTCATGGCTATGGAACCTTTCATCATTTTTCATCCAGACAGGGTTTCTCCGAGGACAAACTCAACATTTATGCCTAAGGTGGTGTCTAGTGTGGCGCTCAACCAAACCATTCACTTGCCTACCTTTTATCCAAATCCACAGAACAAGAGTAAGAACATTCTGATTCTTTGGACATTCACAGGCAGTTATGCTTCTACTTTGACAGAACTAAAGCTTTCAGACAGACTGAGCAACTTTTAGTGTCATATGCTGCAGGATCACAAGAAAAGGCTATCTCAAAACAGACTATTTCTAAACGGATAGGCCACTGCATCCATTTCCTGCTACTTTCAGCATGGCAAATCAGTGCCTAAGGGCATTAGGCCTCATTCCATCAGAGCAGCAGCCACTTCAGCAGCCTTCCTCAGAGGAGTACCAACCAATGATATTTTAGAGGCTGCAACTTGGAGTTCAATGCACACTTTCACAAAGCATTACCACTTACCTCTTTACTCTAAGTCCAGAGCAGGCTTTGCCACTGCAGTTCTGCAGGGCCTCATAGCCTCTCCTAATCCTATTTAACCCAGCCACCCATCCTCAGCTTTGGGATTCAACCCAAGAGTAATGACTGCAACAGTGAAACACGATGAACATAGTACAGTTGTGTACCTACCATAAATGTAGATGTTCGAGTGTATTCACTGTTTCAGTCCAGGTTACCCACCCACCATCCCCCTTTTCTTTGCTGGGTCTATCTGCACTTCTCTATCCTATACAACCTATTTGGTGTATTTGCTTGTAGATGAAGAAAATGTTATTTTTGTGCATGCATATTTATTGGCATATAATTTTTCAGCCTACCAATTTGGGGGCACCTGACATCTGGGGCAAGAAAAACTGAAGAAAATGGTGTCAGCTGCATCTTTTATACCCCTGGCAAACTGACGTCAGGGAAGAGGCGACAGCAACCGACGCCAGACTTAGACTTTGGAATTTTGGCCGACTGAGGGTAGCCTGCCAGCAGGCTAACCCAATAGTAATGACTGCAACAGTGAATACACTCGCACATCTACATTTATGGTAGGTACACAACTGTACTTTTCCCTCCCTCCAACCCCCTGGCTTTTTCTATCCTTTCTACCTATCCTCTTTTTGGCCATCTTTTATGGCAGGGGTATTTACTTTTTACTGGAGGTGTTCCACACCATGTAATAGCTTCCTATTTTGGGGGCTCCTGACATCTGGGGCAAGAAAAACTGATGTAATGGCGTCGGCTGCATGTTTTATACCCCTGACGAACTGACGTCATGGAAGAGGCGACAGCATCCGACGCAGAAATCCCAACACTCTGGTATTCAGGCTGACTGAGGGCTACCTACAGGCAGATAACCCTAGTGTGATGACTGCAACATTGAATACACTCGAACATCTACATTTATGGTAAGTGTACACAACTGTACTTTCTCTGTTAGTATGAGTCTGTAGTATGAATATACCTGCCGTCTCTGTACTGTTGTACACGTTAAATATATTCTGTACTTCTCTGTTAGTACCTGCCTGTAGTATGAATGTGCCTGCTGTCTCTTCTGTGCAGCTGCCCTAACAGAATAGCAAAGCAAAATGCATAATGGGCCTCAGTAACGTATACCACATTCACTTCACTGCATTGTTTGCATGCAGCTCCAAAATTTTTACTTCTCCATAATGCTGTGATAAGATACGAACCACTGAACACCTGTGAATTGCACTGGGCTTGTGAAGTATAGAAAGCAGCTTTCTCTGCTTTGCATACTATGCAAGCTGACTATGAATCTCGGCATTAAAAGGAAAACATAATCCTAAATGGTATGAATGTTTTCAATATAATGACGTAATTAAGTAAATGTGATTATTTCATGTTGTTTTATTTGATTTGTAGGGTTATGCCTTACATGTCCAGGGTCAGTAATAAGCTAAATCTAAAACCGTGTCAGTTTTTGACTCATAAAAGGGTCTAGAAGAAAGGTTTATTGGAAATGTGATTATTATACTTTGACTTGCTTGGTATATAGGATTCATCTTCCTTAATATGCAGTTCACAGCTGCATTTCTTTTCTGTTATTTACTTATTCCTGGCAACAAGTTTGTATATTAATAGATTTTTAGTGGTTACTTGATTGTTCCAACAGGAGGTATGCAAGATGTTTGCAGTAAAGTGGTGGGCATGCTCACCTTTATTTTTGACAGTGCAGCTGCAGCGTTTGGCTTATTTGTAAAGTCAGTTTAACTGATATGCTTAGTTATTTTACTTTCCAAAGGAAGTGTTTTTCCTTATTTCTACTAAGAAATTACATTTCTCCTTGTGGTCTTCCTGAGACCTTTTGATTTTATGTATTCCTGCAGTAGCATTTAATGTTCTTCATCTCACATTGCTGCAGTCCTTACATATGGGTAGTCCGCTGTCCTCGAAAACTGACATCAGATGCAGAAGCAGTGTAAGTGCCGCTCGGGGTTTCTGAAATTTTGGAGTTTCAGACCGAATCCAAGTTGGCTAAGTACCCTGTTGGGGATTATTTTGGTTTTTCTTGCCTCAGTGTTTTACCGGATGTCAGAAAAGTGAATAACTGTATTTATAGGGATTATCATTCTTTGTGTATTCCTTGTTTGGGGCCTGAGCGGTTGGATTGTGCTAGGCTGGTCTTTGGGAAGCGGTGCAATTATAATATGCCAAAGACAAAACAGTTAAAGTGGAACCGGTGGTTCAGACTTCTCTGGAGTCTCAGGGGAGACTTTGATTTTGCAGGAGGTGGTCTCAGGAGGCAGGTCAGGCTGAAGGGCTTCCCAAGTTACTGTACTCCTCCCTTCCTAGGGTGGTTAGGCCTTCTCCTTCTGTTTCCAAGGCTTCTCCCAGAGGCAGGCCAGTTTCAGCTTCTGTTGGTGTCACTCCTAGTTCAGCAGGGTCTGTGCCTAAGAAGCACATGCTTAAAATGGCAGAAGATTTAATTACTCTGATTAGAGGTTCTATGCCCCTCCTGATAAGAGGCCTAGGGTGGAGCCAGAGTTGGGAAGTTTTGAGCAGGCTTCGATATTTCAGAGTCTTCAGCTGAAGACTTGCAGGAGTATTCTCCTTATTCTGATTCTGATGCAGATGATTCCACTCCTTCTGCTTCTCCTCCAGAGGATTTTTCTTTCAGAGACACTTCATTCTATGAGGGAACATTTTAAGTGGGAAGGTCAGGACTTCTCTCATTCTAGGAAAAGGCTTAGGGAGTTTTTGCTGTTATGTTCTGGATGTTGTGGAAGATGTGTTTGCAGAGAATCCTGATTCTCTGCCTCCTGCTCCTGTTAAGGCCTCTGTTGTAAAAATTCCTCTAGATAAAGAAGCCAGAGCTTTGGATAGATGGGGAAAGAAGGTCTATACATCTTCTACCTTAGCTATGAGGGCTTTGAATTGCCAGTTTCATATGTTGAAATATCAAAACTTTCTTCTTTCTCAATTGAAGTCTAAGGTGGATGCTCTGGCAGAAGGCATTGAGTGTAAAGAGTTGCAAGATTTGGTGCATGTCTTTGAACAAGTGGGTAAGCATTCATTACAGTGTGGTTTTGATGCTGTGCAATTTATCTGACCATGTTAAGACAAGGATTTTGGATGCTCCTTTGCAGTCTGATGTGTTGTTTGGTTCACCTGTGGAATCAGTCTTGAATAAAATGGAAGACAAGGCTAAGTCTATGCAGGCTGTTAAGGATTTTTTGCAAGTTCAGCCTAGTAGGAATTGGCCTGCTAAGGATCCTTCTTATGATTCTCAGTCTAGGGGTAGATCTAGACGTGGTAGGGGCAGAGCTCAGAGTTCTTTCAGGCCTACAACAGGGAGTTCACCTGCACATTCTTCAGGTGAGGGCAGGGGCCAGTCCTAAACAGGCCCAATGACCTATTTTTCAGCTGCCAGATCCTTCTTGCCTGGCAGCACCTTTGGGAGGAAGGTTAGCACTCTTCAAGGAAAATTGGATGTTGATTATTGGATATCATACACCAGGGTTACAAGTTTTATTTCCATACCTTGCCTCCTTTCAAAGGCATGCCGGATGTTCCTCCTCAGCAAAGACTAGAGGCTCGCAAATTTCTTTACTACTTCAAATAGGGGCCATACAAACTGTTCCTCTGCCAGAAGTGGGCCTAGGATTTTATTCTCGCCTGTTTCTAGTACCAAAGAAATGGAGACCAATTTTGGATTTATCCATCCTCAACACATATCTGGACATTCCCAAGTTCAAAATGTTAACGTTACAACAGCTTTTACCTCTGCTGGGCAAAGATCACTGGATGGTGACTCTGGATCTCAAAGAGGCTTACCTTCATGTTCCTATCAGGCCCAGTTGCAGGAAGTGGCTGGGACTTCACATTATCAGTTCTCTGCATTAGAGTGTTCACGAAGGTTCTGGCTCCAGTGGTAGCTTTCTTCAGGCTAAGAGGAATACAGATCTATCCTTATTTGGACGATTGCCTGATACTGGCCAAGAAAAGGATGAACTTCTTCATCATTTACAGTATGTGATGGCAGTGTTAAGATGCCTGGGGTATTCTGTGAAGAAATAAAGTCCAGTCTAGTACCCTCTCAGGACATGTGCTTTCTGGGTGTGAGACTGAATACAGCATCCCAGATGGCCTTTTGACCCGACAAACAAAAGAATCTTTCTCTTTACTTCCACCAGTTGTCTCATCAGTCCAGGCTGACTGCAAGGACAGTCCTTCAAGCCTTGGGGTTCATGGCATCTTGTATTCTGGTACTTCCCAATGCCAAACTGCATATGAGGAAGCTACAATGGTATCTCAAGAATGTATGGACACAGCACTGCCAAGATTTGGACACTGTCATTCAAATAATACCTTGCATTCAAAAGGAATTTTTGTGGTGGGCTCAGGAATGTCACCTAAACAAGGGACTGCCAGAGTCAGATTTTAACGACAGATGCCTCAGACAAAGCTTGGGAGCTCATCTAAATGGAAAATGGATACAAGACACGTGGCCTGCCAGACTTCAACATCTACATATCAACTTGAAGGAGATGTTAGCAGTCCAATTTGCATTGATAGCTTTCAAGGATTTACTTCTTCCAGGGCAGGTGTTGATTCAAACAGACAACACAACTGTCATGTGGTACATCAACAAGCATTCTTATCCTCTATGCAGACAAGCAATGATTTTGTGGGAGACTGCTCTCAGTTTACAGCTAAATCTTCAGGCAAGGTTTCTGCCAGGAGCACAGAACTCCTTAGCAGATGTGTTGAGCAGACAAATTATGGATCCCCACGAGTGGAAATTGGATCCTCATGTATTCCAGAGGTTGACAGTGTTATGCGGAACTCCAGACATAGATCTGTTCGCTTCTCCACTAAATTACCAGCTGCCAAAGTTTTGCACAAAAAGGTTTCATCCCTCAGCTTGGAAAGTGGATGCTCTCTCATTCAATTGGAGCAATCTTCACGTGTATGCCTTTCCACCTCTGCCTCTCCTCCCAAAGGTACTGCTGAAGGTCAGACAGGACAAGCCAAACATGATTTTAATAGATCCAGATTGGCCTCGACAGCACTGGTACCCATTACTGAGAAGTCTGGTACAGGAGCCTCCATGGCCTTTGCCTTCGATTCCTCACCTGCTGGCTCAGGAGAACGGTCATTTACTCAATGTCAAACTTCATTCTCTACATCTGACAGCCTGGCATATTCTGGTTTAAATCCTGGAGGGTCTCAGCTTCCACAACAAGTTTTGAATGTTATTTTGGAGGCCAGAAGGCCTAGTACAAGGAAAGTTTACGCAGATAAATGGAGGAGATTTTTATTTTGGAGTACAGCAAAGGACTTTGATGTTTCTAAACCTAATTTAAGTGTGGCTTCAATACCTTACTGAGTTATTGGACAAAGGTTTGTCCTTCTCCTCTATAAAGGTTCATGCTGCAGCAATCTCTGCTCACTATGACTGTGACCCACCATTATTTTCTCAGCCTTTGTTTAAGCAATTCCTTAGAGGGGCAAAGAATATAAGACCCCGAGCTCCTACTCCTGCTTGGGATCTCAATTTTGTGTTGGAGAAACTCACTCTACAACCTTTTGAGCCTGCAGCATTGGCAGAGTTGAAATATTTATCTTGGAAGACTGCTTTTTTTGTTGGCCATTACCTCAGAAGGGTTTCTGAATTACAGGCCCTTATGGCAGTTGAGCCTTTCTTAATTTTCCACAAGGATAGGGTGTCTTTAACCCTTCTTTTTATGCCTAAAGTGGTTTCTAGTGTGGCTTTAAACCAAACTATTCATTTGCCTACTTTTTATGCAAACCCCCAAAATAAAGGGGAAAAGATTTTGCACACTTTGGATATTCACAGACAGTTGCGATATTATTTGAGCAGAACTAAAGGGTTCAGGCAGTCTCAGCAGTTGTTTCTTTTGCTTTGGGTTCTCAGGGCAAACCTGTTTCAAAACAAACTATTTCTAAGTGGATTGGTTTTGTATTGCTTTCTGTTATTCCCATCATGGTAAGGAGATTCCAGCTGGGATTAGGCCTCATTCCACTAGGGCTACTGCCACTTCTACAGCTTTTTACTAAAGATATTTTGGAAGCAGCTACTTGGAGTTCAGTGCATACTTTCTCTAAGCATTACCACCTTCCACTTTACTCTAAATCTAGGGCTGGATTTGCAACTGCAATTTTACAAGGCATGTTGGCAGCTCCTAATGCTTTATAGTTTTGCCATCCTCCCTTACCTCTGCTTTGGGATTCTACCCATATGTAAGGACTGCAGCAATGTGAGATGAAGAACATAGTACAGTTTTGTACCTACCATAAATGTAGATGTTCGAAGATCTACATTGCTGCAGTCTCCCTCCTTCCCCTCTGTTGTTGAAGGTGGTGGTGTGGTTTGTGTTGTACACATTGTAAATATGGTTAGTGCACGGGTGGTTGGTTGGGTTTTGCTGGTTTTTGGCTTTGGCCTGTCTTGTTAGGGCCTTCTGACATCTGGGGCAAGAAAAGACTGAGGAAATGACGTCGGTCATGCGCTTTTGTACCCTGACGTCCTGATGTCAGTTTTAAGCGCCTTGACCGACGTCAGCCTAATACTTTGGTATTCGGGCCGACCGAGGACAGCGGACTACCCATATGTAAGGACTGCAGCAATGTAGATCTTCGAACATCTACATTTATGGTAGGTACAAAACTGTACTTTTCACAGGTGGAAGTACAACTGCTTAGTGTTGCTGAACGTGTGCTTACATTCACAAGAGAGAGAGCACTTGTTATAAAATTCCACATGCCAGCAGAATGCATCTGAGTGTCTGACTAGATAGATTCATCTTTGTGATCCCTTGGAGTTAGCAGTAAAATGCTGGACTAAGTTAGCGTCTCACAGAGTAACTGTTGAACTAACAATTAGTGTGTGCCATACAAAATTGGGTATTGGTCATGGCTGTGCAATCCATGGGACAAGCAGAACCACTAATTAGTGTTGGATGCCTATAAAACTGTTTGTTTGGTATTTACTGTGGAATGCAGAGTTATGACCACTTTCTATGCAAATGCTTACACTGCAGAAACACAGGGCAGTGCAGCACCGTAAGTGATTTTATAAGTGAAGGTTTGTGAATAGCAACTAATCTTTCTCTGCAGATGTTTGATGTGGAGCAAACACACTGTATTTTTGTTGTGTCTTTCGGCTTTTCCTGGTTAGGGGTCGCCACAGCAGAACTCCTGTCCGCTAATGATTGGCAGTAGATTTTAACGTGCCGAGTTGCCAGCTCTGACGCACAACCTTCAACGAAGGTACTCCCATTCACGCATGTCTCCACACAGAAGACGCTCTAGCTGAGAATCGAACAGGACGTCTTACTGTGAGGCGTCAACGCTACCGCAGCACCACCAGCTCCAAGTATAATTTCCAAAATAGTTCAAGGAAGAAGTACAATGCAGGGTCTTTATTACACACAACAGTTTCATTTATACAACAATCTTATGAAAATATCAAGTAAGTATAAAGTCATGACACAAAGGAATAGGTAAAGGAAAAATACAACTCCAGCTCAGAACTACACTTCCTGATGCTTAAATTTATCACTTTCAAGAAAAACGTATACAGGAGTAAAATAATGAAGGTAAACTATCACTAAGTATACCATCTGAAATACAGAAATACATTCTTTAAATCTTTATACTTTACTTAAAATGTGTCAAAAGTGGTGCATTTTTCTCACAAAACACCCTCAATATTCAATAATAAGTTCCATTCTAAAACAGCAGTTTTTGACAAGAAACTTCTGAATTATTAAAATAGTCAGTATTCTTCAGAAAAAATAAATAAATGCAATTTCTGGGAATGTAAAGAAACAGAAGCCAGTCCTCCAAAACCACCTTGGACGAAAGTGGAGATTGCCTTTTTCACCACTGTTGTCCAAAAACACACTGTATAAAGGTTCATATGTTTATCCACAATGTAATCCAGAAACAAGCTGCCAATTTAGGGGATACTTCTTAAAATGTATATTTCAGAATACAGTACCTGTTTCGCAGGGAACTAGTTCACAAACTGGTTGGAAATATTTTGATGTTTAGTGTATTTCAGATATATATTCAGATTTATACAGTTCTTTGACTTGTAGTGTTTCACTTATTGCAGCAGGGTAAATAGATGGTTAATATTTCTGTAGTTATGTCATGCTTAAGCTGACAGTGGTTCATTGTACTGAGCTTTTCTTATCAGTTAAACAAGACAGAACCAGCAATATAGAGGTGGTGATTATGCTCTTGTGTATGGACATAAGCAGATAATTCAGCACACAATCCACAGATACAGCGGTTCCTATTAAGTGCTTCTTAAATTGGTTGCGCCTACTACTACATTTGCAGCTCTCATTCAGGTATGCAACATTCCAATGCAGTTTAGAAGGTTATGTCTGTGTGCTTGGAGATTCATATGGATACCTTGGGGGAAGCTGGAGGGACAGGAATGATTTACAAATGACTGAAGTCACAGATGCGTGCTGTTATTTGGACTTGCCACAAATAGATTCTGTGGGGAAGCAGTAGTTTAAGATGGATTAGTGAGCCCGAGTAGCTAAAGCAGGTACAGAAGAGGAATAATGGTAGCAGTCTTTTTATGTATGTATTTATTAATATGTTTTGTTAACATGGCTGTCCATGTGGTTGGAAGGTTTAGATGCTATGTTTTAAAGTTGTTAGAAGGGAATGCAAATCTGAACTTCTCACTTCCTGCTAGCCATCAGATACTGAACACCAAGTCTCGTGCTACAGAAAAAAAACAAAAGCTGAAAAACTGTCTGTTCCTCTTTGATGTCACCAATTCTTGGTGTGCACCTCTACTGTTACAGGGTTATATATCTTAAAGGTACTTGTTGGTTGTCAGCTTGGCTTTCAGATTCAGAGTACAAATCCATTTACTGCAGCTATAACTAAATAGAAGGAAGGTAGAATATTCCTGTTAGACTTTGCTTATTCTGGCTGTAAGCCATTTTATTACAAGGTTAGCTATGTTATCACTTACTCATTTAACCTGGTCTTCCTTCAAGATGGGTATTGGCAGGAGAAGTGTGTGTGTGTTAGGGCTTAATGTTATTAATCATTTGTGCCAAGGATGGATGGAGCTGCATGACAGTATGCCTCATTTGAGGCAGACGTATCCTGAATACACTTTGAAGCGGCATTAGAAAAGCTTGATAGAAAACAACAGTCTGATAGTTTGTGAGCTTGTCCTTTTTATTGTTCCAAATAGACATCTGTTTAAGTGAGTCACAGCGTGTAATGTCTTAATCTTGAAAACAATCTGATCCGTCCATTTAAATTATAAGTAAGTTACCTTTTCTGAAAAATCTGAAACCTGCTTAATGGAATATAGCACTGAAAGAGTAGTAGATAAAGTGTTCATGGACTTTATCAAAGCCTTGACTTGGTAAGTATAGGAAACTGCTTTCAAAATAGCAGGGAATGGGATGAGACCAAGACTGAAGGAATGGACAGCCTCCGATGCAGAGTGTTGTGAGGAGAGGGATGGTGTCAGAAGTAAGGGAATGCTAGTGGAGGATGATATAGATCAGTACTACTTTCATTGCTGTTCATTGTGTTAATTTCATGTATATCTAAGGGAAAAGAGAACATATCAGCCTCTTTTCTGATCTCAAAGATAGCAGCAACATGGACAAATCAGGAGAACAGTCTAAGGAAAATTTTATGAAGGCTGGCCAAGTGGGCAGAAAGATGGCGAATAGAACCCGGTGCATATAAAGAGAAAGTAATGAATTTGAGCTGAAACGACATTCACTTTTTTATTGGGGGGGGGGGGTTGAAGTTGGAGTAGACCTCGTGATGGTAGAACAAGAGAATGGCCTGAAGTGTTTATATCACCTGACTGAACCACAGGAACACATTAAAAAGGTTGTGGCAACAACAAAGACAGTAATGTGGTGTATCCTCAGTAGACCAAGGCTCATGAAACAAAATAGTATTTCTTCTAAATTGCAACCCTGGTCAAGGGCACCTTGTGTACTGTTTCCAGTTTTTGAAGTAATAACCAGATGAGGAACATTACATTGTTTGAAAGAGTTGAAAGGAAGGTCACCATAATTGTGAGTGGGATGGAGGGGAAAGGGATATGAACAGAAATTAGGGAACCTGGAACTCATCAGATACCTGTGCAGAACAGAGTGCATATGATGCAGCTGTACAACATTGTATCTGTGAGATATGAAAGGGGTCAAACAAAATATGAAGGCAGAGCATAGGCTGCAAATGTAAAGGATCAGGTACTCCCTTGATTTATAAACATTTTCTCCAGAGGGGTTGTGGACCTGTGGAGGGGACCTTTTAAAGGGATTTTGAAGAAGGGCACACATGGGCATGGGATTTGTGGAGAAATGTTGAGAGGAGAGGTAGAACATTAACTGCATCTTAAGAGGTGAATAAAGTGGCTGATTGTTTTCTGCTGTCAAACAGCTGTAATTTTTAATATTCGTAATGTTGGGTGTCTGTAGGTCTTAGCAGTGGCGTCCTTCTCGGTGATTATTCTGATGTAATCATACTGTTTCTCTTCCACTTAAAAATATTTTTTCAGAAATTCTCACACTTGCTGAGATTCAAGATGCTACACTGAGCCTGCTTACTTGTCCTTTGGACAGAACATTGCGTCTGTTTTGATTGGGACCAGCCTTAGCCCTCTCCATTGAACATTCCTAAATGGGGAATACTTGCTCTTTTGTACAAAGGAATGATTACCATCACTCAGGCATCTAGTTAAATGTGGTTCACTTATGGTATAAACAGATGCCTTGAGTCTTCAATACTGTTCCAACAAACCTTTTGGAAATCTTGAAATCACAGAGTTGCACTTTGTTATGCAGTGTTCTAGCATTTCTTTCTCAGTAGAAGCAACTTAATTGTCATCATGAACATTGAAGACACTTATTCCACTGAATGCATGTTTTTTGCATCATACAACAAGTGTGGAGAAAACTTTTTTTTTTTACATTACAAGAGCATGATTTTTACCTGGGTGCTTTTTGCCCCCATTCCTACTAGCCAGCAGTCTTACATACACATTCATTTTGCCACCTGCGAATTTCTCCAGGGCTGGGGGTGAAAAATGTTGATAAGAGGGGTCCAGCATCAGCATCCTGGCATTCATAAGGTTGCTATATGGTACCTTCCCACCTTATTCCACTGCTTCATCTAGCAGCCATGGAGTTATGTACCCTACCGACAAACACGTTCTCCTGGGTCAGGCACCAGAGAAGAACATTCTTTCTAATTCAGCCATAAATGAGTACATCTTATCCCATCTGCCAAGTGAGTCCCACAAATCTGGACACCAAAGGTCAACCTATCCTTTTAACCACGACAGTCGGACATTCTCTCCATTTGGCAATCTGCATAATCTGTCATAGGTGAAGGAGTCCATTGCCCTCCCGCTGATATCTCTATGCTTCTACATACATGACTGTTTGAGGACTATCGTGACAGGCTTGAGATTTTAAGCCTACATCTCCCAGTGAGCAGCTTTTGTGCAAGCCTGCATTTAAATTGGAGCATATCCAGACTGGGAACAACTTCCTTCCCAGGGAATGATTGGGCAGATACTGCCATTCACTTCAGATGTTCTTCATGTTTCACTGTTGCAGTCATTACATTTACTTGGCCCGAATAACAAAGTCTTTGGCCCTGCATCAGTTGCTGTCTCCTCTTCCATGACGTCAGGTCATCAGGGGTATAAAACATGCAGCCGAAGCCATTTTAATCAGTCTTTCTTTCCGCACGGTGCCCGAAGCAGAAGCAGTTCGCAAGTGCCGGTCGGCCGACTCCTGGAATTTTCGTTTTCGAGTTTCAGAACCGAAGTCTTCAAGCTAAAGCTAAGTACCTCCTTGGGGAAACTTTTTCTTGCTCCTTACCGATGTCAGTAAAAGTTAATAATTGCATAACTTGTGGGAAGCAAATACCTCATAAGAATTTTCATTTGTACTGTATTCCTTGCCTAGGCCCTGATCACAACTTGCCTTGCTGTCAGTTTTGTGCTAAATTTAACCAACGCACTATTAAGCGTCGGTATATTTTTGCTTCCAAATATTTTGGCTCTAGATTTAACTACCCTGAAATGTCATCTGTTAGCAATCCGACTACCGGAGTACCCAAAAAACGCAAGGAAAAAGACAGAGACAGACCATCGAGGTCCAAAACCGACGCCGAAGCATCTTCTAAGCCAGTCGCCGGTTCGCCGGTACTCAGTGAGGCACTTTCGCAGCCCCTGATACCCGCTTTTGAGTCGCAGGCCTCTACCGAGACCCATTCGGAGTCCTGTATGCTGCGAGATTCGCAAAGTATTGAACCCGCGGATGTCTCTCCCTTGTATGGGTCCGGAGCCGCTGAGCAGGCACTGGTTTCTGAGGGTGTTTTCAGGCCTCAACATTTTTATATTAAACCGACGCCATCAACAAAAACAAGGTCAAAAACAACTTCTGTGTCTAAAAAAAAAAAGACGCATGAGCCACGTGCTCAGGCCCCTATGCCTAAAAAACAAATGATCAAAATGGCTGAGGATTTGATTACCTTGATCTGGGGTTCCCAGCCCCCCCCCCCCCCCTGCTAAGAGGCCTAGGCAAGGCACTGAGTATGAATTTTCAGATCAGGTTTCCATTTCTTCTGATTCCTCTTCTGATCAGAAGTTTTCTATTCCACCTTATGAGGATTCTGATGCAGAGGAATCCATCCCATCTGCATCTCCTCCTGAGGATTACTCTTTTGGAGAGACTTTGCATACTTTAAGGGAACATTTTCACTGGGAGAGTAAGGACTTCTCTGAATCAAAAAAGAGGCTTAGGGATTTCCTTCTTCTTCCTCAGCATAGGCCTTTGGCAGTACCTCCTGTTTTAGACATTGTTGATGATGTGTTCTCGGAATCAAGCATGACTCCTGATTCCCTGCCTCCGGCTTTAAGCCAGACAGATATTACAGGGTTCCTGACTCCCACAAATTTCTTTTCAAAAATCCTGCTGCTGATCGTGTGACTATTTCTCAGGACCCAAGGGTGTAAAGGCTTCTACAGCCAAAAATCCTACCCCTTCTCATAGAGATTCCAGGGCGCTGGATAGATGAGGTAAGAAGGTTTATACGTTTGCAACCCTGGCAATCAAGGCTTTAAACTGCCAGTTTCATATGCTTAAATATCAACAGCGTGTTATGGGCTTACTGAAACAGAAAATGATGTTGATTTCTGATTGTGTGGAAAATAAAGAGTTACAGGATTTATTGCATTCAGCAGAACAGGTTGGAAAGCATACTTTGCAATGTGGATTTGATTCCTTGGAGGCCTGTTGTAGGTCCGCCGTTACTGAATCTGTGATAAGAAGGCATGCTTGGCTCAAGGAGCAAAATTTTCCTGATCATGTTAAAGCTAAATTGTTGGATACCCCTTTGCAGCATGATACTCTGTTTGGTAATAAGGCAGAAGAGGTATTAAAGAAAATGGAAGACAAAGCTAAATCTATGCAAACTGTAAAAGATTTCTTACAAGTGCAGCCACCCAGGTTCAGTAGACACTGGCCTACTAAAAATTGTTCCTTTCCTGTGTCCAACAGAGCCAATCAGGGCAAATCCAGGCACTCAAAAGGCTCCAGATATCAATCACAGGGATCTTACAGGTCAAAGCAATGGGGTGCCTCCTCCTCCAAATCTGGAGGTAACAAAGCACAACCCTACAGTAAGCCATCTCAATGACTTCCCTCTACCATCTCCAGGCAGTTATCTTTTGGCAGCCCCTTTGGGGGGAAAACTAGCACTTCATGCTCAAAATTGGCAGTTAATAACCCAGGACAAGTGGGTATTAAACATAGTATCCCAGGGGAACAGATTTCATTTCCATACTTTGCCAGTTCCAAACTGATGGCCAGATCTGCCACAAAACCAGTGGGCAGAGGCCCAGAAACAAGTCATATCCCTCATGGATATGGGGGCTATTTAACCGGTACCAAAAAAGGAAAAAGGACAAGGATTTTATTCAAGACTGTTCCTGTTACCCAGAAAAGACAATTCATGGTGTCCAGTACTGGACTTATCGATTCTGAACACGTTCCTGGGCATTTCAAAATTCATAATGTTGGTTTTGCAACAGCTACTGCCTATGCTAGGCAAAAATGCTTGGTTAATAACTCTAGACTTAAAAGAGGCATACCTGCATATCCCAATAAGGGAATCTTGCAGAAGATACCTCCACTTCAAAGCAGGTTTTTTTGCATTACCAATTCTCTGCACTGCCCTTTGGCTTATCTACTGCACCCAGGGTCTTTACAAAGTGGCTGGCACAAGTAATTGCATTCTGCAGACAAATAAACTTTCAGATTTATTCTTATCTGGACGATTGTCTCATTCAGGCAGAGGACAAGGACACTCTTCTTCAACATCTGGCATTTGTAAAAAGGCTTCTAGCATGCCTAGGGTACACCATAAACAAAAAGAAATCACAACTGGTACCCTCTCAAATAATTACATTCCTGGGTGCAAGGTTGAATACAACTGCCCAGATGGCTTACCTCACGCCAGACAAATACAACTGACAGCATACTTCAATCAAATGGCAACAAAAGCCCAGTAATCTGCAAGACAAATTCTGCAGGCTTTGGGGTTCATGGCAACAAGCATTCTTCTAATTCCATATGCGAGACTGCATATGATTAAACTTCAATGGTATCTAAAAAGTTTATGGAGTCAACATTATCACAGCCTGGAAACAATGATTCCTCTCATTCCCTGCCTACAACAGGAGTTTCTTTGGTGGGCAAAGACATATCACCAAAACAAGGGACTGTCATTCACACTACCCCCTGCCACCCAAACCCTAACTACAGATGCATCAGACTATGCTTGGGGGGCCCACCTGGTAGGGAGATGCATTCAGGTCAAATGGAGCCCAAACCAAATGCATCTGCATATCAACCAGAAATAAATGCTAGCTGTTCAGAATGCTCTGACAGCCTTCAAGGACTTGCTTCATACAGGACAACTACTGATAAAGACAGATAACACCACAGTTATGTGGTACATAAACAAGCAGGGGGGTACCCATTCATACACTCTTTGCAAACTAGCCATGGCCTTGTGGAACACAGCCTTGACTTACCAAATACTTATTCAAGCACAATTCCTGCCAGGAAGGCAAAATACTCTGGCAGACGACCTAACAGAAATCTTATGGACCCACACGAATGGAAACTGGATCCAAAAATCTTCAGCATGTTAACACAGAAATGGGGAAGCCCAGACATAGATCTATTTGCCTCTCCCCAAAACCATCAGTTGGACAAATTCTGCACAAGAACTCATCACAAAAAAGCATGGAAAGTGGATGCTCTATCCTTCATTTGGAAAAACCTATCAGTCTATGCCTTTCCCCCTCTGCCTCTACTCTCCAAGGTCTTACTAAAAATCAGACAGGAAAATCCAAAAATTATTCTAATTGCTCTGGACTGGCCTCGCCAACACTGGTACCCGCTTCTAAGGAATATGTCACACCTTCCTCCGTGGTACTTGCCTCAAATATCTCATCTACTGTCTCAGCAGAACTATCAAATTCTGCAGACTCTGCTACTAACTTTGAATCTTGCAGCATGGCTAATCAACTAATTATTCAAACCACACCTCTCAGTAAACCTGTGATGGATGTCATCTTGGGAGCCAGAAGGCCTAGTACTAGAAAAATCTTATGCTGATAAATGGAAGAGATGCTGTGCTTGGAAACAAGGCCTAATATTCCTCAGGTTTTACAATACTTAACTGAAATGCTTGACAAGGGCCTATCTTTTTCTTCTATAAAAATCCATGCCTCTGTCATCTCTGCTCATTACAACACAGATCCTCCCCTCTTTTCTCATCCACTGCTAAAACAGTATCTCAGAGGGGCCAAAAATGTAAGGCCTACCACGAGAGCACCAACTCCTGCATGGGACCTCAATTTTGTGCTGGAAAAACTCACCCTGCCTTCTTTTGAACCAGCAGCTACTGCTGATGTAAAATTTCTATCTTGGAAGACAGCCTTTATTTTGGCAGTTACTTCAGTTAGAAGGGTTTTGGAACTACAGGCTCTCATGGCAGTGGAGCCTTTCATTCTATTTTACCCGGACAGAGTGGCTCTCAGGACCAACCCTTCCTTTATGCCTAAGGTGGCATCCAGTGTGGCTCTTAACCAGACCATTCACCTGCCAACTTTTTTCCCAAATCTGCAGAACAAGGGAGGAGCAGATTCTGCATTCATTGGATGTACACAGACAACTAAGATTCTACTTAAACAGGACAAAATCTCTAAGAAAGTCTGAGCAACTACTGGTAGCATTTGCTGCAGGATCAGAGGGGAAGGCTATATCAAAGCAGACTATTTCTAAATGGATAAGCCACTGCATTCGTTTCTGCTATTTGCACCATGGTAAACCTGTGCCCAAGGGAATCAGATCCCATTCCACCAGGGCTGCCTCCACTTCAGCAGCCTTTCTCAGAGGGGTCCCAACCAAAGACATTCTAGAAGCTGCAACCTGGAGCTCTGTTCATTCATTCACAAAACATTATCATTTTCCTCTCTTCTCTAAATCTAGGGCAGGCTTTGCCACTGCAGACCTGCAGGGCCTTATCGCTGCTCCTAATGCTGTTTAGTTCCATCCTCCCATCCATAGCTTTGGGATTCTACCCAAATGTAATGACTGCAACAGTGAAACACGAAGGACATAGTACAGTTGTGTGCACTTAACCATAAATGTAGATGTTCGAGTGTATTCACTGTTGCAGTCCAGGTTACCCACCCGCCATCCCCCATTCTATACCTTTTCTTTCCTTCACTGTACTCAAAAGCCTTTGTGGTATATTTGCTTTTAGTTGAAGGTAAATTTTATGTTTCTAAAGTGCATTTATATATTAACAGTTTATTTTTATATTTTTGCACCCCATTTGGGGGGCACCTGACATCTGGGGCAAGAAAAACTGATTAAAATGGCGTTGGCTGCATGTTTTATACCCCTGACGTCATGGAAGAGGAGACAGCAACCGATGCAGGACCCAAGACTGTTATTCAGGCCGACTGAGGGCAACCTGCCAGCATATTACCCTAAATGTAATGACTGCAACAGTGAATACACTCGGACATCTACATTTATGGTAAGTGTACACAACTGTACTTTCTCCTCACTGCAACTCCAACAGGTGTCAAGGCTGCTACTGGAACTCTGGTTTCCTAAGTTGTAGGCATGGCTTTACCCTGTATACCAGCTAAGCTGGCAACAGAACCATGCATATAATAGAATGTAACCACAAATCTTCACTTGTGTTCTTCCAACCCTGTACAGTTGTTTTTTTCCATAGGTTGAATACGTTACTTTATTTTGTACTTCATCTCTAATCCTTGTTTACTGGCTGTTGAACATACTTAGTTGTAGCAACACATACCTTAGCAAAAGTGTATCATTGCATAACCACATAACCTGCAGTGGGCTATCCTTTGCTGTCTTAAAACAATCATGGATCTTGTTTAAGTTTTTGTTCAGTTGTGTAAGTTTACTTTCTTATGTTTTTGAAGATAATTATACTTGATGAAATGGCTTACTTTTTTGTTTTGTTTTTCTTTTATCCATTTTTTGTGAATATATAATTTGTTTTTAATAGGTAAAATGCCAACTGTAGTGTCCCCAGAGCTCTACAGAACTCGATTCTGCGAAGCAATGGACAAGTATTTCTTGATGGTACCTGATCACTGGACTGGCCTAGGTGTGAACTGCTAACCTTCATTATCAGAACAGGAATTCAAGAATTTAAAGTCCTGAAACAGCACATATGACAAGGTGGCCACACCTGTAGGCTAGGTCATAGTGCTTGTGGTGTTCAACCTGTTTACATGGCAGTATCGGTCTTCTCCGAGGACAGAAGTTTAAATCAAGCTGAATTTGTAAGGACTACCATCAGCAATAAGTGAAGCATCAAACTGCACAAGGAGGAGATTGGTTTCAAAGAATGCCAGACTGAAAAAAAAAATCATCAAACACAGTGCATTTAAAAAAAAACTGCCTAAAGTGTAGATTTAATTGTACTTGAATGTGTCAGAATGCAGTAATGCTTTATTGGAATATAGAAACATGGACATCACTGGTTTCATAACCCTAGCTGGTTAAGCAGTTAACATGTTAACTGGTAATTTATGCATTATGATCATGATTGATATTGCTAAAGCATTTGTTGTGATGAAGTGCATTTTCTCTTCAATTACCAGAACAATTCCCTGTGCAACAGTCTTGCAATGAGGGAGGGTAGCTTTTCATGGACATCCAGTTCCAAATTACTTGTTCCCCACCCAGCTTTTATTCTTAAATTTAGCATGCTTCTATGAAAGTAGCATGTTAACCTTTACATCTAGAAATTGTAAGGGTGGGTACCTTTCCTGTGAGATTAAAAGTTCATTGTAATGAAAAAATAAGATTACAGTACAGGAGCAAATTTTAATTGTAATGTTTTGCTCCTCACCCCTAGTAATTTGTTATGCAGGAATTTCAGTTTAGGCCCGCTGATTCATTATTAGCTACCTTGAGTAAACTGAACTGGCCAAGTCAAGAGTTTCTCACTTCTTGTATGCATATATGCAATGGTCCCATTTAGGAGACATTTTCATTTGTTTTGTGCAATATTACATTTTGTAATGTAAATATATATATGTATGTGTTGAGTTTTTATTAACTGCCTTATTTTTAATGCCTGAAAGTCAGTATTTATTTAGTTTTTGTTGTTGATAATAGAAATAAGTTGCCCAAAAGACCACTTTTTTTCTTTTTTAACTGCCTGGGTTTAACGAATGCACTTGCCAACTTCCATAAGCATTCTTGGAGCCTTGAAAGGCACATACTGATGTGACTCCCTTTTCTGTATTAGAAATGTCTTCAAAATTTAAAGCAGTTTTTAATGTGATCATCTTAATATAGCAGTGTGCCCTATAACA
Source organism: Protopterus annectens (assembly GCF_019279795.1). NCBI lineage: Eukaryota > Metazoa > Chordata > Ceratodontiformes > Protopteridae > Protopterus > Protopterus annectens. The sequence continues at coordinate 489,307,347 of NC_056738.1, forward strand.
TTTTCACTAACATTCCAGTTTAACCACAGCATTTTTCAGTTTTTCATTTATACATTATCACACAAATATAATGTTATGAGTACTTTCATTTTGACTAGGGAACAATGTTAACTATAAAGAGGTTTATACTAGAAAAGAATGTAATCAACTTCATAGATTTTATTTATTTTTATGTGGATTTCCATTTAGCTTTATTAAATTAAAATTGGGTATTGTTCCATTTTCCAGGGACTTGAATTCCGCGGCATACAATATGAAAACCAGTATTCTTAAGTAAAATCACTGTATAGTTGCATACTACAGATAAGAGTGGTAAAATGTAATTTTCTTTTTGAAGGAAAACAGTGACTATTCAGAAGTTGTTATCTTCTGTTTGGAAGCATTTACCTGTTTTCTGGTATCCAGGTACTCTTACAGTTTATGTACTTGACAGTTTGTTTTGGAAAATCTATATTTGTTTTGTGTCTGAAGCAAGGGTAGATGTTTTATAAAGCTAAACATTCATCATAAGGCACTGGACTGCTGTGATTGCAGGCGGTTCAAAAGAATGTAGATATTAATTAAGTTATATTAAAGTCTACTTCCATTTATTTTGTTTTCCATTAGAGCACCATTCCTGACTGAAGATGAACTCAGACTTCCACTTGTAAACTATTTTGTAGCATGTTGTGATAATGGAACACTTCATGCCCTAAGAAAAGATGCATTTTGCCACACCATATTTTAATGACATCAGTTTAAGAAAAATAAATAAAAAGTATTAATTATTTTAATTAAAAGGGCTGTAATTTTTGATGCTCTCAAGTTTTTTTACAGCATTAAAAAAAAATCTTAAGATATTGTCTAACTTTTTCAAAGCTTTGTTTTTCTGTTTTTCAAGAGCCAGATGTATTTTTAGAATGCCTACATCTAAAGGGAGAGATTTGGCCAGAGATATTTTACAGAATGTTCAGCATGAAAAAATATAGAAAACTTTTTTCCATTACAATGTCAGTGATTATTTAGTTTGTTTCAGCAATCCTTTTTTTTATTGCTAGTTAACCGATTTCAGACTACAGATTTTAGTATAACCAGGGACACTGATTTTCCATTTTTCCTGGAAACGTACTAGTAAATCCAAAATTTGGAATGTCTGAATATTGAAAATATAAAGCACATGAGGGCACCTTAAACTTTAGCTAGCTTGAACATTTCAGAGGTGGAACAGGTTCCCCTTGTCAAGGTCTGAAAAGAGTTGAATGAACTACAAAGAATAGCTAACAAAGCTGTTTGAGCTAAAGCTAAATAAACGGTAATTCAAATTATTCACTTTATATCCACTTTAGAACTTGTTAGTTTTCTGAAAAACAGACAGCAATGTTCTTTCTCTTCTTAGTAGCAGTAATCTTTATTTTGTTTAATCCTTTTTAAAAAGACAGATGAGCGCTGTAACAGTTTTAACTACTAAGCTCATATTTATACAATTGCTAGCTTGTAGAATTTACATTCGAATAATATAGTATTTGAATATCAGTGTTGAGAAGCATCAGATTCTGACCTCTGTAATTGTCATTGGTCAAAAACACCTTAATCAGCCTGTGTGTGTCTGTAGTGAGGTGTTTTTTGATTGGGTGTTTGTTGTCTTCACTTTGGACTGCCTCTCATTGAAAAGCCATTAAATTCCATCCTTGCTAATTTAACTTATTGTACATTGTTCTTCATTGGGCTAAGGCCCGAAGCTCATCGCTGGCCAATAGGTGCCACCAGTGACTCACTGTACCTCTGAGACACTGCCAATTTCTTATTCATTACAAAGTTTCCCATAGGTAACCTGCAAAAAGCCCTATTTAACCACTTGTTTAATGCAACTTAAGATTGTTCCAGTCACCCACGAATGCGTATCTACCATTATTCTTTGTAGTTCACTTGAATGTCTGAAAAAACAGGATTTTCACAGAATTTGGTATTTTAGACCAGAACACTCATTCACCACAACATGTATTTCCTCTCATAATACTGACAGATTGCTGCATTGTCTGTTCTTTACATAGAAACTGTCTTAATTTTACACATATAGATGTAGTAGAAAATTATAATGAGATCACAGTAAAGACTAAAAATTACATTTAAAAACCTCAGGTAAAATACCCAGATTTTTAAGAACCATAAGTCAGCATCCCCAAGTAAGTTTTGATTCAAGTTGTACATAGTGATGCTATTAAGATGCATCTAAAGGTTGTGAGCTTTGTTGGTTTTCTTTAACTTTAGTGGATGTTGCGATGTAAAGCTATATGAAGTATATGAAGGTGACAACACTTCAGTTAAATATTGTTATTGTTATTTATCAGGATTCAGACCTTAAGTTGTTCTTTGCATTTTGCTACTGTTCATGATACTCTGTCCATGTACCCACTCAATTTCTGCTTGCGTATCACTGTGTAACAGTATAGGGGTACTGTTGTATCTTGCGTTTGACCTGCTGGCTGCTTAACCTAATTGGCTAGACTACATTATAGCTGTACTTTATAGCAGTTGAACTGACTTCATGCTGCCATGCTTGCCACCCTATATTACCGCAGTATGGATGTGGATGTGATGAGGTATGTGACACAGAAGAGGGATGGAAGATTATTTTGCTGGTGCACAATGTATTGGTGATTCTTACTCAAAAAAAAAAAAAAAAGTGTCCAGTGGCTTAGTGTAGAGAAATGGAGCCCTGATTGTGACTGAGATGATCTGTTTGGCAGTTGGGCTACTAGGCAAGGTGATTCCAGTTAGGACTTCCCCTTCCCTGCATATCTGTAAATACTCACCTCTCACCATTTATGTGATGCCTGCTCCCTGAATGTGGCCCCCCCACACACACACACACACACACACACACACACTTTTAAAGGTGAATTGGCAGTTTTAGAGCTAGCAGACCATGACTTTGTTATGAATCAGGCGATGAGGGCTCACCTGTTGAGTCACAGCAGGATTTGTTTTGACTTCGTGCCCCTTCTGATGAGGAGGAAAAGAAAGATCTGATAGGGAAATAGGGTGAATGTTAACCACATATGACGGAGCAAAAAAATAAATAAATAAATAAAATTGCTCTAAACTCGGAGGGGAAAAAACTCTCAAAATTACTTGTATTTCTGACAGTAAACTTTTTGTTGAATATGTAAGTGAACACACTATTATATATGGTACATTTGTCTCAATATATTAAATAGAATCATTTAAAAATTTACAACCAAATAATTATCGAGCAGCTCTCTCACCTTAATTGCTGATACAACCATTTTGGTATTATTTATGCCTTAAACGTTTGCAGGGAAGTGCAAAACGTTTGTCACATTTTGTTTGCCATCTTTTTTTTGTATACAAGCACACCCATTAATATTGATATCATTTTATGGTTGCTGTTTTTTGGTAGGTTATTTCTCCATTTGAGAGTAATAGAGATTCAGTCGCCTCTTTGTAGCTTTAAAAGTCATCAGCGCTCCAGAAGCGTTGCCTGATTGCTCACCACTGGAAGAGGTCGGGGGTCGTTTTTCCTTGTACCCCGCTGCTTGCCAAAATATAACCACCGACTTTGGGTATAACAGATAATATACAGAGGCTATCGCATCTCCTTCCATCTTTGTCCAATCCATTCAGAGTATTACCTGATGTTCCACCCAGTCAAAGGAAGCAGCAGCACACGAAATCCAAAACCTGCTACACAAGAGTCATCCAGATCCCCCAGACCAGATAGGATCCGTTTTTTACTCAAGGTTCTTTTAGTGCCAAAAAAGACGGGACTGGAGACCAATTCTGGATCTTAGCACACTGAATAAATTTGTGAAAACAGAGAAATTCCGGATGGTCACGGTTCAGTCTATCCTTCCTCTTCTGGAAGAAGACAATTGGATGTGCTCTGTAGATCTTCAAGATGCATATTACCACATAAAAATGGACAAACACTCAAGAAGATAAATCTGCTTCTACATAGGAGCCAGTCACTACCAGTTTTGAGCTCTGCCCTTCGGTCTCTCTACAGCCCCCAGGGTGTTCACCAAATGTATGGCAGTGGTTATCGCTCACTTGCGACTTTAAGGATTCCAGGCATTTTCATATATAGACGACTGGCTCCTCGCCTCCCCCACAAAGTGTCTACTGGAAGAAGCCCTGCACTATACTCTCCTAACAGCTCAAAGCTTGGGAATCACTAGAAACTGGGAGAAATCCAACAAGATCCCAACTCAGTCTTTGGAATTTATAGGGGTACTGTTGGACATGAGAAATTTCACAGCATCCCTTCCAGACTACAGGCTTCAGAGAATAAGGCAACAGGTTCAACCTCTGCTCTGTCACCACAAATCTCCCGCTCAATCTATACTCCAATTGTTGGGATCAATGGCAGCCTCTATCACCATTGTTCCTCTAGCCAGATTCCACATGAGGCTTCTTCAGTGGCTACTTCTCACTCAGTGGTACCCTCTACAACATCCTTTGTCTTTTCAGATAAGTGTAAGTCAGAGATGCATGCAAAATTTACTCTGGTGGACGTCTCGAAATCCCCAACAATGGTCTCACCCCTTCAACCCCCATCAACAGATAGCCATGGTGACCATGGACACCTCCCTGATGGGGTGGGGGCAATGTCAGGGAAACTCGGTCCAAGGCACCTGGTCGGAGACATAGGCTCATTTGCATATCAATGTCCTGGAACTAAGGGTGGTGCTACTAGCATTGCAAGCATTTCATTCCATCCTTCCATCAGGGACTATTGCGATCCAATCAGACAACATGTCAGTGGTCTGGTACATCAACAAACAGGGGGGCACCAGATCTTACCCATTATGCCGAGAGGACTTGAGAATATGGCAATGGGCGATAGCTTACAACCGCTTTCTAATTGCATTGCACATTCCCGGGAGCTCCAGTGTGATGGCAGACAAATTGAGCAGGTGCATTCTGCAACCTCACGAGTCGTCCCTCAATCCTGTGTTAGCGGCACATCTTCAACCGCTGGGGCCAGCCTTGCTGCGACCTATTTGCCTCCCCAACCAACTACAAATGCAGCAACTATTTTGCCCTAATCCCCCCTTGGGGACAGTCACCAAGAGACGCTCTAGTCCACGCTTGACCCTCGGGTCTGCTTTATGCTTATCCTCCGCTTCCCCCATCTCCCAATTTCTGAAGAAAGCAAGACAGTTAAAGAGCAAAGTGATCCTCATTGCTCCATATTGGCCTTGACAAGTCTGGTTTCCCCTTCCACTGGCCTCGCCTGCTAGAGCAACCATGGATTCTCAATCCATCCCCACCATTGATCTCCCATCCACAGGGCCTGATTCACCCCAATCTAACAACCCTGAAACTGACAGTTTGGTTTCTCCACTTCCATTGATTGCTAGGCATGAAAACCTCTCATCCCCTGTGTGCAGTATTCTTACTGCATCTCATAAATCATCCACCAGACTAATCTGTCTTAACAAATGGAAAAGGTTTTCTCTATGGGCAGTGAATTAACAATTTAGACCCCTTGTCAGCCCAGTTTTGGTGGTACTGGATTACTTATCACATCTTTTCCACTCTGGGGTGTCTGCCTGTACTATTCATGTTCAATTAGCTGCCATCTCAAATTTCCACATTGGTTTTCAATGTTCTTCACGTATGTCACACAGACTCTGTAAAAGTTTCTTGAAAGGGGTTATCAACCTAAAACCTCCATTTAGAGAACCGGTACAACCTTGGGATTTGGCATTGGTTCTGCAAGCTCTAACAGCTCCCCCCTTTGAACCTGCGTCTTCATGTGATGTAAAATCTCTCTTGGAAAGCTTTGTTTCTGACTGCAATCACATCGGTCAGACGCTTGTCAGAACTTTGAGCCTTATGCGTCAACCTCCCTATCTGATCTTCCATAAGGGATAGGGTAACACTGAGAAGTAATTCTTCCTTTTTACCTAAAGTGGTGTCAGAGAGGTCTATCAACCAGTCTATTGACCTTCCTGTGTTCTTTCCTAACCATTCTAACAAGGGAGAGTATTGCCTGCATTCCTTGGATGTTCATAGGCAAATACGATTTTATCTGGAGAGAACAAAATCTACCCGTAAATCAGACCAATTGTGTCTGGCTTTTTCTGGGCCTAGACAAGGTCATCCTGTATCACAAGTTACATTGGCTTCATGGTTGAGAAATTGTATTACCTTTATCTACAACAAACACAGTCTCACCTTGCCTCATAGCGTGAAAGCTCATTCTACAAGATCTATGGCAACTTCAGCAGCTTTCCATGCTATGGCTTCCCTCAATGATATTTGCTCAGCTGCAACTTGGGCCAAATCTCATACCTTTATTCTTCATTACAAATTGGACTTGGCCTTCAGAGGTCTGGCTCCATGGTGCTCAGGAATGTCCTTCCATTAGGGCCATGCAGGAATACAGGTATCTGGGGACTCTGTCCCATCAGTAAGGAATGAACGAAGATTAACAACATCAGATAAAGAATGTCTTACCATAACGCTCCATCTGTGTTGTTGATCTTCGTTCATTCATTACTTCCCACCCTCCGTTCCCCCATCCGGAGGTTCTTGGTTGATCTCATGTACTCCTTTATTATAGGTCTGTTATGACCAGAGGTAGCCTCTGCTTTTATCTATCAACTTGCAAACTCGATCTGAGGTAACAGGGAGCAGAGCATTCTGGGTAAGACCTTGGCTAGAGAGTTTTTGGCTGACGCAAGCATGATATTGGCCAGCTCGGTTCTGAGGACAGAACTGAGAACCCATCAGTAATGAATGAATGAAGATCAACAACACAGATGGAACGTTATGGTAAGACATGACTTCTTTTTTCTGCAGGTGTGTACTGCTCGTTCTTCCTCCCACACCCTCATGTAGATAAGGTGCCAGAAGGCTACAATCTGTTTTTTAGAAAATGACACTGGATAATTTGTGTAAGTTTGGAGATATATTGTGAGAAGTGACCTTCATTTATATGACTTCTTACATTTTGTTGGATCCCATTCATTTTCTTACAGAAGCTGCTGTGAGAGATTTTAGCAGTGTGGCTGCCAAGACCACTGTAGGCGTTTTCACGACTCACCTGCAGGGATGGCTTGCTGCAGCTCTCCATTCAGTGCATAGGTGTCTTAAAGGAGAACCACACCCACTGACTCAAAAAACATGTTTATTTCATCATGGTTTGGTGTTTCCTACATTTTAACGCCACCCTGGGGCTATGTACAGGTTTTTAAATATTTGTATACATAATTTCTGAGTCTGACCCCATGGGGTCTGGCATCTTGAAGTCATTCTGATTGTTTTGTCTGCCTCTAGGTATCCCAAAATGCACTGCTCATATGTAAAAAGTTACATCATGCAGGTCTCTTTCTTCCTAAAACTTTTGCCCCTGCATTGATTTTACATGCATACACTGCTGTCTTTGTCAGTTTTAAATAACATTTCATGCTGTTCAATGACTACTTAAAACACAAACAGTGCAAATGCCACAGAACAGACTTTCAAAGTGCTTTTTACTGCTGTTTCTTTTTAAAATGGCTAAACTGCATTTTTTTGTGAAGCCTGAATTTTACTATTTTTACTCATCTCCCATCCCCCCGCACACCTAACTTCCCCAGCTGTCAAAGTGCTAAGGGTAGTTTGAGCTGTTACCTGCTGTGATTGACAGCTCACAGCAGAAAACTTGACTTGAGTACTGTTTCCTTGTTCTAGCCTTTACTTTTTGTATGGGTAGGGGAAGGATCAGGGAGCTGTGACATCACAGCGTGGCTGGGTTTTTAGGACAGTCATGGTAATGTCAGTTTGCAGAGGCAACTGGCCAGAAAGCTTACCTGTATTCAGTGGCCTTGATGACATCAATGAATTGGAGACTGCAGCAAGGGCGGGATAAATGTTTTTTGAAAGTGAACCACCACAGTACAGTAAGATACTGTTCTAGTGGAGAGAAACAATCAATTTAAAATATTTTAAATGCTGTGGTGTTGTTTATTCATAGCAAGGATAGTAAATAGGGAGAAAAAGGACAGAGAAGTTGAGCATTTAATAGAATCCTGTTGTCGTCCTTTAAGTGTATTGGTACCCTGTTTTGCATGCCTCTGAACTTAGGATGTGAACTCAAGATGCAGGTAATTCAGAGTTGTGTCTTCTAGCTCAGTGCCATGTAACTAACCATCTTTTTAGTAATTCATGCTATATTACAGTATGACCCAGAGGGCGCTATTCAAAGGAAATTAATATTGTACTAATTAGTGTTTTTTTTTTAACTAAGATAGAATTTTGTTTATTTTGTTTGCTCACTTTGCTTCTGCTATCTGTCAGTCATCAGCTCCCTCAAGACCAGTCTCCCTGTTCCCTTTCAGTCACTGGAGTGAAGGTTGACTGGGAGGGGCCATCATTTTTTTGATTTATTAGTGGCCCTAACCTCCCTGCATGTACTGGGTGTAGAGTGGGGATGAAGAGATACATTGGGTGGATGCAAAGGATGTCCCCCCCTTTGACATAGAGCATTTCCCTTCATGCACCCCACTCTACAATAGTACAGGGGGTGATTTTCTTGGTCTCTCTTAGGAAAATTTAACCTATCCAGTCTGCCTTCAAGTGCATGCAACCTCCTCTCCCTACCCCTGGAAGAAGTAAGTGGGCCACACCAATGAAATTTTGGATCTCATAGGCCGGACCAGAGCCAAACAGGAGAATTGCATTCAGGCACTGCAAAATCAACATTCATTCATTTTTTTTAAATGTGTTCAGATGTTTATCATTAAGTGGCCACTGTTTTATTGCAGTGGAATGTCTGTTATAAACTCTTTACTAATGTTTTCTAATGTTAGGTCTCTGTTGTCCTGACCTGTTTGCTACTGAAGATTTACAATCATGGTTATGTTACAGGTGAAAAAGAGCCTCAGCAGTGTAATCTTCACAGAATGTGATTTTTAAAATTATTTTACCTGAAGATCTTTACCAATTTTTTGTCTTCATTTCTTCAGTACATGACTCTCCCTGTGATGCTCTGTGCCTACATGCTCCATCCTGGATATGCATTTGTTCTTGCTACTAGGGCTCCAGCACTATGGAGCAGTACAAGTGCAGAAAAACAAATGTGTTCAGTCATGGGGCTTTGGTTGAGGAGTTTTACATGTATTGGAAAGTAAAGATAATTGTAAAGATGATCATATAAAGAGTTAATGCTATGCGGGCATGAAGACTTTCATAGCTGTTGGACTGTTTCCTAGATTTCTGAATTCCATCCAGCTGCTAAAAGGAAATCATGCTGAACCTTTCTTTCTGCTGTATACCAATCCATTTCTTTGGCTCTAAATGATTGTCACTATTGTCCCCATTTGCAAAAAATGGGAAAAAGGGGTTTGAGGATGAATAGATTGCATATGATCTGTTTCCTTATAAGGTGGACATAAGTTTAGAGTAGTGGCATACTTTACACCTGTGGATGGTGGTATTAAGAATGCCTCACTGGAATTCTGCTAACATTTTTATTAAAATGTGGAGCAATGAGCTGCGTCACATGGGGCGGGGCAAGGTGAGAGGAGAGGTGAAACAGCACAAGTTTAGTATTTTTTTACTTTGGAATGCTATGTAATAAAAATGTTGAAAGTTGCACCTCTATCCAAAGTTTTCACATTTTCGTCTACCTCTCAAAAATTGCTATGAATCCAGTATGTGCAACTTCATTCCAACTAAGACAGTAGAGGAGCAGGTACTTTTACCATCAATGACTGAGCTACCCATTGGTTGATTGCCTAGGGGGATGTAGGAGCAGTGACATGCCTACAACCCTAAGTACAGCTTGCACCATGTCTAAAGTGACGTCTGCCTTTGTGTCAGTCTTATTTCTTCGTTTGTTTTTAACATTTATACTGTGCACACCAAATGGTAGTGCAATTCTGTAAATGTTTTATTTTTTTAAAAAAACAAAATTACAAGTACTCTATATTTTGGATGTGTGGCATTGACTTTTCCTTCACTATTCACATTGAGTTGTTTACTAAATGGTACTATATGCTTAGAAAGTTATAATCATTGAAGTTAACTTAACATTTAATGGTATTGGCATAAGTTATATGAACTGAAAAACTAATTTCTGACTTGTGTTTTTTGTTTGCCCAAAAATTGTTCTTGACTAACAAAGAATGGCCAGTTTTCTTAGGTTCATAGAATAGGTTCATAGATTAGTACTAGGCTAACTGCCCTTGTGGGCCATTTAAAATAACAGCGTTACCCCTGTGTGAGAATCAAACCCTGCACTTTGTGTTGTCAAGGTAAACACCTTAACCATTATGCCATCCTCCCACCCCTTGTTGCATGCAAGTAGTTTTTTTTGACTTAGCATAATAAGCCGCTTTGGTGCAGCGGTAGCGTTGTTGCCTCACAGCAAGAGATTCTCCTGTTCTCTGCTGGAGTGCCTTCTGTGTGGAGTCTGCATGTCCTCCCCGTGGTTGAGTGGCGTTCGAAGGACATGCATGAATGGGCGTGACTTCGTTGAAGGTTAGGCGTCAGGCTGGCAACTCAGCACCATAAAAAAATCTACTGCCAATCATTAGCAGACCGGAGTTCCGCTGTAGCGACCCCTAACCGGGAAAAGCTGAAAAGACAAACAACAAACATACAGTCTCCACCACAGAGTGGGGACTGTGCTTGTTCCCATTTCGCATTTTGGCATTAGTCCTGATAAGGCAACCAGACAGTTCCTGCTGCCAAATGACTATGCGGATGGGTATGGTGTGGCATTTCTTTGTTGTACCACTGGTTGAGCCAGAGCCAAACCCAGAGCACTGTGGTAAAACTTTCAAGAAGTATGATGAATCTTTTCTTTACCCAGTAAATTAAGTTCTCACTAGATAAATAGTCACTGCATCTATTCCATAATTTCCCACTACTCTTTAAATAAAATCTCTGTCATGTTTATTATGGGTAATCATTTAGGAATTCTCTTACTGATTAATATTTAACGAAGCCACAAGTACCCATGTGTCAGTGCAAATCTGTTAAGACTAGGTTGCACGAGTCATTTTTGAACCTCTTCATTGCAGACTGTAATGTTAATTCAGCTATTCAACATTAGTTACTTTGAACTAGTTATGATATCAAATGCAGGAAACTGGCCAACCTGAGTGGGACAGGTATATGTCAACAATGCCTTAAAGTGCTGTTCTTTGTAAAATACTGCTGGGTTTCTTGAGAAATGCAGAAAGTCTTGAGTGGAAAGAACTGTCTGTGGTTGCATCTTTTATACCCAAACCAGAGAATTCTCATCAAAATAAAGGAAAGCAGCCAGCTTGCAATAGTTTCATTCTTCTTTCACAACTTTATGGCTTTGACCTTGTAGAAGGAATGGGTAATCTTTGTGAAGCTGTTATAAATTCTCTCTCAAACCATTGTTTTGTGTACCACATTAAACATGTCACAGCAAAACATGTTTCCAAGTTGTCCTGTTAAGTCAGGAGTATAGTTGTATCTGCATTGTTGATTATCTGGATTGCATGCCAAAGAGCTGATAACAGAGAGAGGAGAAAAGGTGTGGTTTTGTCCATCACATTTCTTTTGGTGACTTGGGGTCCTGGTTTACTGTAAGAATTGCAGCAAGGGGGATTCTCAAGTAGATCAGAGGTAGAAGGCTGCTTGTGTTGGTTGTTGAGCTTATGAAGAAGTCTGAGACAGTGTGTGGTTGGTGCTTATCCTTGCTTTGATGGTAAATGTAGGGGTTGTGATTCCCACCCTAATCCTGTAGTATGAATGTGACTGACCTAGTCCACCTCACTTTCAGAGCTATTGCCAGAAAGAGAATTAAAATATTTTATGGTCTAATCCAGAAGTTATCCGGGATAGGACTAAAACAACAGTAGGCATTCCTCTTGGTCAATTTTAAGTTTCTGCCAGTTCCACTGGAAGGATTGCTGAATGAGTTAGACTTTAGCCTCTCTCTTTATTTGCATTGTATACTGCATACTGCAATACAGCCCCTTGAAATTCACTGAACACAAGCACGCACAATGTAATATTCTAATTAATTTTTACTACATATTTTACTTTCTCCCTCTTTTTGTCTTTTCCTTTGAATTCTAATTGTATTGGTTTATATTTATTTGCTAGTTTTATTATTGTTTATCTAGCTAGTTGCACTTCTCTTGATTTCCACATACAAGTCAATACATAAGCAAATAACATGGTTTGAAAGATACTTTGGAGTGTTTAATTGTACTATTATGTGCTTAGTGAATTTCAATATTCTGCCCTAGTTGACGTGTGAAACAAAAGTTGTATTTGTAATGATCTGTACACAGCACAGATGGGTGTTTGGCAATGACCGCTTTCTGTTGGCATCTTTAATTTTGCTAAGCATCGTGTATAATTTTCATGGAAAGTTGCCTGGCAGGGTCACCATGCAACTGTGTGTTGTACCTTGGGGTATTTGAAAGCTTAAGTAAAATGTTAAGGAATGTGTACTATGCAGGCAGGGTCTGTGGGATTGAACCCCATGTGTGTTTGCTGGATGCAGCAGTCCCATAGTCTCTATTTGACTGCACCAAAATGTAAAGATCAGCCTTTTTTTACAGTAAGCTATTTTAATCTGTGTTCTGAGGAATCTTGTTGCAGAGCTTTTCTGGAAATTAGCACAAGGGTACCAGCACTGGTCTGGCTTTCTACCCGGAGGGAGGGTGACCTTTTTACTACATTAGTGCAACTTTACTGTTAACATTGTAGACTGCTAGCCTTATGGCAAAATCTCAAAACATGGGGACAGTATCAGTTGCAAAACATTTCACAAGGCTTTGATGCAAGGTTTAATATATATTAAAGCTTTGGAAATGCAGAAGGGTACAGTTTGGGAAATACTGGTACAAACTCTTAAGAGTTTAGGGAAAGGGATCAGTTAGGTTTTATTGACTTTCCAGCTCTTTTACATATTTCTTTTGTACTTTTAGGCACTAGATATGCGCCAATACACTGAACAGAAAATTGCAGAAAGCTGTGTACTTGTATACTAACAAACTAAAACTGGTCTTCTTTGTAGCAGTTTGGTACCTAATTCTAAGTTGTGTTTTCCTGCTTTGCTTAAGTCTCAGATGAAAAGGCATTAAAATAATTTAAAACTGAAATTAGCCACTTATTTACATATATTACAGCACAACTGAGGGTGTATCCAGTATATTAATGGGTCACCTTGAAAGCCCTATTAGCTTTTTCTTCCATTGTTCCATTGTGCTACTTGTAAGATACCTATAATGGTCTCTCTTTTTGGGGGGGTAATTTTATGTGCTTCCTACAATCATTCCTCCTATATTTTTAAGATCACAGAAAAAAAATTGAGTTTCATAAAGCACTAGTGTAAAATATTGAATTGTGTATATATGCATATGTATCTATTTACATTGAATTCTAATAATTTTTCAGAATGTTTTATACAATTCGGGTAACTTTGGATATTTGTAATTAACAGCCAGGCAAACTCTTAACTGTACTGTGTATAGTTTGTCTAATAAAATATTTACATGACTACTGTATTTCATTGTGTTTTTATTTGCATGCCAGTTTTTGTCCTACTCAGCCATTTTGATAATTGTTACTTCTGAGTGTCTTTGTGTGAAGCTTAAAGTGTACTAGTAGATCAAACTGCTTATTGCAAGACAACAGGCCTGAAAGTTTACATGTGAAATTAAATAGGGAACCAGTATTAGAAATTCCTCTTAAGTGTATCCATCGGCCATCCTAAAAACTTTATTATAAGTATCCCATGATCTGCATCATAGGGATTACTACTACAGGAATTGATTCTTGGATTTGGACTCTAGCCAGGGGCATATATGTCAGTCGTCCTGGTCCGATCTTTTTCTAGCAGCCACAGTTGCCTGCAGAAAGTTGCGTTCTCAAGCCACAGACGTTAGAGGGATTCCAGTTATATGAGTACACCACACATTGTACTCTTTTGCCATCTGAAGTGAATGGACACTGCATTTTAACTACTTAGCTTTGAGTCTCACAGTGCAAAGTACAGAATTTCAGTTTTTTTGTTTTATTTTTAAGAAGTTAGACTGAGCCACAAGGCTTCATTTTCAGCCACGACATTGATATAGAATCTCACAGCAAGTTACTAGGCTACTGGCCCTGAGGCCCTTATAAGTGTAGCCAATAAATGATCTTGTGTTCTCACAAGTCAGCAGTGACCATGACATATTTGTGATATTGAAAACATAGACGAGACCAATGTAATTCAGTGGTACAAAATAGGTGTCTTATAAGGTAAGAATAAAGTAATGTATGTTTGCATTATGTGGGAATTGTGAACAATATTTTTACTACTTGTATTGTAAATATTATTTATATTTTGTCACTAATCAGTACTAAGAAGTACCTTTGTGGCAACAGATACATGTAGAAGGGTTACATCCCATTTCTATATGTTTTCTAAATTTTGAAAATAGAATTAACAATACTAGTTTAGTAAAAAGATTAAGACATTTAAAACTCAAGATATTTCTTTAACTTTTGCTGCATTTGTTTTTGCTATATTACTTTGAAATATGTTCATGTTAAGGAAAAGAAAAGTAGATAGATCCCTGCAAGGCATGTACTTTTAAACGTTGAGGCTATAATGATCAACTTGTCATGTGGTATACAAGCTCCAGAGCAATCAGTATGTAAAAAGTACAGTTTTGTACCTACCATAAATGTAGATGTTCGAAGATCCACATTGCTGCAGTCCTTACACTTGGGTAGTCCATGTCTGTCCTCGGTCTGTTATATAGTATAAGGCTGGCGTCGGTCAAGCATTTGACTGACATCAGGCGTAATAAAGATACAAATTACCGGCTCATATGACCAGTCTTTTCTTGCCCCAGAGCCAGAGACCTAAAATGAAAGGTCAAACCAAAAGACAGCAAACCACCAACCAACCACCTTGCACTAACTATATGTACAATATATACAAATACAAAATACATACAACCCAACCCACACAACCACCTCTAACTGCAAGGAGGGGAGGTGGACTGCAGCAATGTGGATCTTGAACATCTACATTTATGGTAGGTACAAAACTGTACTATGTTCTTCATCTCACTGCAGTCCTTGGGCAATCCCAAAATACAGGTGGGGTCTGGCTAACTTAAGCTGCCATGCCCTGCAAAACAGCAGTGGCAAAACCAGCTTTAGATCAGGCAAGTGGCAGGTATGATTTTTGTATATTGCTCAAGTGGCTGGCTACAAATGATCCTTGGTACCCTCAAAAGCTGTTGATGTGGCAGTAGCCCTAGTGGAATGAGGCCTAATCCCAGCTGGAATCTCCTTGCCATGATGGAAGAGAAACATATGCATAAAAAGTAGGCAAATGAATAGTTTGGTTTCAGAGCCACACTAGGCTCAAAAGGTTGTAGAGTGAGTTTGGAAGTACAGTAGTTCCAAAATCAATTCAAAACTTGTTGTGGAAGTTGAGACCCTCTATGGTTCAAAACAGTTAGGGCCGTTAGTGAAAGAGTGAAGTTTGACATTCAGCAAATGGCTGTCCTCAGCAAACAACACAGGTGTGGAATCGAGCAAGGCCATGGAGGCTTCCTACCAGACTTCTCATGGAATTCCAGTGCTGTCGAGGCCAATCTGGAGCTATTAAAATCATCCTTGTTGTCCTGTGGACCTTTTTAGAAGTACCTTTGGGAGGAAAGGCATACACATGAAATTTGATTTATTTCTCACAACAAGCAGATAAGATGACCTAAAAACTTTTGAGAAACCCTGCAGCATTCCTGATGTGTTTTTGGGGAAGCCGCCATAAAAGCATTTAATGTTTGTTTTCTTAATAAAAATACAAAACAGCAATACTTGGAGATAAATTCAACTGTTAGTGTCAACACCTGCCCTGAAAGAAGTAAATCCTTGAAATCTGTTATGTATGTAAACTGACTAACATCTCCTTCAGGTTGATATGTAGATGTTGTAGTCTGGCAGGCCACTTGTCTTGTATCCACTTTCCATTTAGATGAGCTCCCAAGCTTTGTCTGAGGCATCTGTCGTTAAAATCTGACTCGCCTCTGGCCGGGTCACAGAGAGTCCCTTGTTTAGGTGACATTCCTGAGCCCACCACAAAAATTCCTTTTGAATGCAAGGTATTATTTGAATGACAGTGTCTAGATCCTGGCAGTGCTGTGTGCATACATTTTGAGATACCATTGCAGCTTCCTCATATGCAGTTTGGCATTGGGAAGCACCAGAATACAAGATGCCATGAACCCTAAGGCTTGAAGGACTGTCCTTGCAGTCAGCCCGGACTGATGAGATAGCTGATGGAAGTATAGGGATAGACTCTTTTGTTTGTCCGGGGTTAAAAAGGCCATCTGGGATGCTGTATTCAGTCTCACACCCAGAAAGCACATGTCCTGAGAGGGTACTAGACTGGACTTTATTTCGTTCACAGAATACCCCAGGCATCTTAGCACTGCTATCACATATTCCAAATGATGAAGAAGCTCTTCCTTCCTTGAGCCAGAATCAGGCAGTCGTCCAAATAAGGATAGATCTGTATTCCTTTTAGCCTGAAGAAAGCTATCACTGGAGACAGAACTTTCGTGAACACTCTGGGCGCAGTAGATAAGCCAAAGGGCAATGCAGAGAACTGATAGTGAGAAGTCCCAGCTCGAAGCAGATACTTCCTGCAACTTAGTCTGATAGGAACATGAAGGTAAGCCTCCTTGAGATCCAAAGTTACCATCCAATGATCTTTGCCCAGCAGAGGTAAAAGCTGCTGTAACTTCAACATTTTGAACTTGGGAATGTCCAGATAAGTGTTGAGGGTAGATAAATCCAAAATTGGTCTCCACGTGTTCCCCTTCTTTGGTACTAGGAACAGGCGAGAATAAAATCCCAGGCCCACTTCTGGCATAGGAACCGCTGTATGGCCCCTATTTGGAGTAACAGAGAAACTTGCTTGTGAGCCTCTATTCTTTGTTGAGGAGGAACGTCTGGCATGCCTTTGAAAGGAGGCAAGGTATGGAAATAAAACCTGTAACCGTGGTGTATGATATCCAATACCCATCTGTCTTGGGTAATTAAACTCCAATTTTCTTTGAAAAGTGCCAACCTTCCTCCCAAAGGTGCTGCCAGATGAGAAGGCTCTGGCAGCTGAAAAGGTAGGTCATTGGGTCTGTTCTGAAAGGACTAACCCCTGCCCTCACCGAAGACTGTGCAGGAGAACTCCCTGTTCTAGGCCTGAAAGAGCCCTGAGCTCTGCCCCTACCACGTCTAGATCTACCCCTAGACTGGGAATCATAAGAAGGATACGTCCACCCCTTAGTAGGCCAATTTCTACTAAACTTTGGAGGCTGGACCTGCAAAAAATCTTTAACAGTCTGCATAGACTTAGCCTTGTCTTCCATTTTCTTTAAAACTGCCTCAACAGGAGGACCAAACAACACGTCAGATTGTAAAGGAGCATCTAAAATCCTTGTTTTAACATGTTCAGACAAATTTTGATCCCTTAGCCAGGCGTGCTGCGAAGAACTGACCCAGTAGCAGCCACCCTAGACGAGGCCTGTACAGCATCAAAGCCACATTGCAAAGAATGCTTACCCACCTGTTCAGAAACATGTACTAAATCTTGCAACTCTTTACAATCACTACCTACTGCCAGAGCATCAACCTTAGACTTCAATTGTGAAAGGAGATAGTTTTGGTATTTCAACATGTGAAACTGGCAATTCAAAGCCCTCATAGCAAGAGTGGAAGAAGTATAAACTTTCTTTCCCCATCTATCCAAGGCCCTAGCCTCTTTGTCTGCAGGAACCGGATTCTTTACAACAGAAGCCTTAACACCTTTAGGCCCCTGGCTAACAGTTTCTGGGTCTGCCCTAGGACTCTTAAAAAGATACTTATGAGCTTCAGGCACCCTGTAATACCTATCCGGCTTAACAGGAGCAGGAGGCAGAGAATCAGGATTAAGAGAAGCCTCTGAAAAAACATCTCCCACTACATCCAAAACAGGAGGTATAGCCAAAGGCCTATGCTGGGGTAAAACAAAAATTCCCTAAGCCTTTTCCTGGAATCAGAGAAGTCTTGACCTTCCCACTTAAAATGCTCCCTCATGGAATGAAGAGTTTCTGAAAAAGAAAAATCCTCAGGAGGAGAAGCAGAAGGAGTAGAATCATCCACATCAGAATCAGAATAAGGAGAGTACTCCTGCAAGTCTTCAGCCGAAGACTCTGAAACATCTGAAGCCTGCTCAAAACCGGGCAGCTCAGGCACCATCCTAGGTCGCTTATCAGGAGGGGGCATAGAACCCCTAATCAAAGTAATCAAATCTTCTGCCATTTTGAGCATATGCTTCTTGGGCACAGTTCCAGAAGAGCTAGGGGTAACACCAACTGAAGCTAAACCTGGCCTGCCCCTGGGAGAAGCCTTTGAAACAGAAGGAGAGGGCCTAGCCACCCTAGGAAGGGAGGGGAGTATAGTAACCTGAGAAGCCCCCTCAGCCTGACTTGCCTCCTGAGAGGCCACATCTTGCAATAATAAAGTCTCACCCTGGGAACACAAAGAAACCTCCGGTGGGGCCACCGGCTCCACCGACACCTAAAGAACCGCGTCCGGTACAGACGGTTCTTCTAGCCTAGGCTTAACTGCTTTGTCCTTGCGCTTCTTCAAAGAAGCGGGCGTCGGAGCATCCGATGGCATTTTATAATTGCACCGCTTCCCAAAGACTAACCTTGCACAATCCAACCTTCTCTTTATAGTGCGTTTATTAAATCTAGCACAAGAGCGACAGCCAACAACGTCGTGCTCAGGCCCTAAGCAAGGAATACACAAAGTATGATAATCTCTATGCGGTATCTGTTTCCCACAAGAAATGCAATTATTGACTTTTTCTGACATCCGGTAAATCACTGAGGCAAGAAAAAACTAAAATATTCCCCAACGGGGTACTTAGCCAACTTTGAACTCGGTCTGAAACTTCGAAATCGAAAAATCTCAGAATGCCAACCGTCACTTGCAATGCTGCTTCTGCATCGGACCATGCGGCAAAAAAGACTGAGGATATGACGTCGGTCATGCGCATTTGTACCCTGACGTCCTGATGTCAGTCAAATGCGCCTTGACCGACGTCAGCCTTATACTTTGATATTCGGGCCGACCGAGGACAGCGGACTACCCAAGTGTAAGGACTGCAGCAATGTGAGATGAAGAACATCAGACATTGTGGAGTTTAGTCCATGTCACATCTGTCTGTTATATATTAAGCCTGCAAGCATGGCGTAATAAAGCAAATTAGCTCTCTGACCCTTTTAAGAGCCACTAAAATGAACGGTTGGGCAATCATAAATACACCTGGGGTCTGGCCCCCTTAAGCTCCCATTGAAAGGGAAGAAACCATCTTTAAATCAGGCAAGGGGTACGTATGATTTTGTATATTGTGGCTAGGCTACTAATGATCCTTTAGATCAGTAGCCTAGTATTAACCTATGATATCTGACTGGAACCGTAACAGCCAAAGATGGAAGAGATACATATGCAGAAATAGGTATATTTGGTTTCAGAGATGGAGTGTGTTTGGAAGTACAGTAGTATAATTCTTGTTGGAGATATGGTTCAGAACCCTCATGGAATTCTTGTGCTGTAAGGAATCTGGCTAGAAATTAAACTTCGGATAAAGAAATTTGATTTATTTCTCACAAGCAGATAAGATGACCTAAAAACTTTTGAGAGACCCTGCAGCATTCCTGTGTGTTTTTGGGGAAGCCGCCATAAAGGCATTTAATGTTTGTTTTTTCTTAATAAAAATACAAAACAGCAATACTTGGAGATAAATTCAACTGAGTGTCAGCCCAGCCCAGAAATAATTAAATTTGCCATCTGTTAAGATTTTTTTTTTCTGTACCATACTACAAGGTCTTACAGAGCCTACAGATAACACAGAGAGTCAGAGACTCTCGTTTGTGAGCTACTTGATTCTGTGATGAGAGATGGACAAATTTTTAATAAAGGAAATTGTTAAAGGACATGCTGCCGTATCCCCCACATGCACTCTGTGAAGCACCAGTGAGGGATGTGCAGTGGACTGACTGCAAAAGACATCCCCACACTTCTGCAAGGGGAATTCCCTCCAAGCAGCCCTGACACCCTGCCCAAGGCAGGAGCAGTGATTTCCTAGTCTTCACTAGGGAAATCACACTCACCTAGTGCACCCTCAAGCGTGTGTGACTCTCCCTCTCTACCCCAGAAGAGACAGGTGGGCCATGCCCCTTCACTGCTGTCCCTCCCTGTCTGGTTCCTCCAGTGCTGAGGACAGTAATTAAATCCCAGTTTGCCTGGTTTACAGTCAGGTCTTTATTCCTCGGTGCCACAGAGCAAGACTAAAATTTCAGTCCTTTTTCAAATAACGCATATGTGAATTTTCCTAATATTTTGAATCATTTAGCTTATATGATGACTTAAAAATTATTCACAGTGTGAAAATAGACTGACATATTCAAAATCAGAGACTAAACACAAAAAATGATGCATGTTGTCACAGATATTTCTGAGAAACTGTACAGAACCTAAGAAATTATATATTGGATGACTATGCTGTTTTTGTTAAAAGAAGTTTGTCAGGAGAATATTGAGTGCATAAGAAACCTGATGCAGTGTCAGTTATACTTGCAAGAAAAGTTCCTGTATCACTCAGTAAAGAATAGGAACTGAAGAGAATAGAAACATTTGGTATCGTTAAGAAATGGGACTATATCACTTTGTCAAATAGTCTATTCAGTAAATGACTATTCATCAAACCCACTTAAGCAAAACCTCATTTTAGCGAACGATCATTTTAGTGAATTTTTACACAGGGAAAAAAATAGTGGGCCAGCTACTGGCAGTAACAAACAGTACACAATTTAAAACTCAAAGTAAGAGGCTTCACCCCCTCATACCCTCCCAACTAACTATGCCAATTCTGAGATCGCACTACAGTGGGGAAGGGCAAATTCACGATAATGGCCAACTGCTTCCTTTCCCTGCAAAAAAATTTACTGAAACGATTGGTTGCTAAAGTGAGTTTTCACTTAAATGGGTTCGATGAATTGTCATTCGCTGAATAGACTATTCGACAATGTGATATGGACCATAAGAAACTAGTGGAGCCTACATAATATATGAATATATGGTTACCATGGAGCAGGATAAAATACACACATGTATTAATCTCATACTTTTCAACTGTGTAGATTTTTGCATCAAAATTTCGGTCTGTTCCTCATAAAAGTTTTGATTTTCTGGAAAATCACTGAGATGATCTGAAGAACTAAATTGGTAAATAAATAATGTCATAAATTTGAGTTTCAGACTTAATGTCATTTAAAAATGCATTTAATACATACCTTGATATTCTAGCAACTTTTTAAGATCAATATTTAAAACCTGCCCCTATTTTTGGGCCTTTGTATCTCCATTATGTCCAGGCTTTGTCCAGATTTCTTGGGTTGAGAGGTATGATCAATCATCGAGATCTGAATAAAGTCCGTGATAAAAAAAATAATTCCCATTTAGTACAGTTGATGAAATTGTCTTCACAAAGCCAAGTGCCATTTTTTCAGTACTAGATGCAAACCAGGATTTCTGGCTATCAGGGCTGGACCAAGAAAGTTCTAAACTCATTGTGTGCCTTTAGTATACAATTAAGAAGGCATACATTTCTCAGGCTTCTGATATTTCTGTAACAGTAAGTGTGTTTTATTGAGTTACCGATTAAATAACTGAAGGCATGGACATGGTGACCATTTTGGTACAGGACCTAAACCGGGACACTTAAGTTGCAACCTGTTTATTAAAAAAAAAAAAAAAAGTTCTTTCATGCTAAGTGAAGACCAGCATGCTCCCAAAACTTAAATGCAATCATCTAGAATAAAAGGACATCATCTTCATCCCTATAATCCTCTCGTTAGTCATGCATCTCAGCATTCTGCTGGATGCCAAGATTGGTACCAGCACATTTGACAAGATTAGTAAAAAAAATTAATAAACTCAAGTTTTAAAAAGCAGTGAAACTGTGCACTTGTGGTGATAAGACAGTTTTGACTTGCCTGAAGGCTGTGTAGTCTTACAGGTGCTTTATTTGTAACAGTGAGGGAGTTGGGATGCAGGGCAGAGACTGTCCCCTCATGCAAAATAAAATTTGACATTGTTTGCTGTTATCCTTATTTTTCTTGTCTACTGTTTTCCCACTCATGGAATTACTGTTAATCCACATTCAGTTGATCTTTTATACCACTCTCTCACTACACAAAATGGTTAAGCCTGAATATAAAATGTAGGCATTTCCCCTCCATTCACCCTAGGGGAACTTCTAATATACAAAATGCCTACAAATTCAACACAAAGTGTACTGCCTTTGTGTTATTTAACCCATTCACTCCAATGGAGCTCAGGAAGTTTACACTGTAAATTCCAATGGGCAGAGCCTAAGCCTTTTGACAGAATCAAATAAAACAAATGTTCACATCTCTGGAACCATAGGGGCAAACTCTTCAGCACAAACTGCTTTTATGGTGGTAGTATTCTTTAGGTTCTAGGTCTTAAACCCAAATTTTATAAGTCACAGTAAACAAAATGACTATTACATTTGTAATATTTTGTAAACAACTTACAGTATCTCAGCAACCACTCAAGTTACATACATACATACTGGCAGCAGCATTTTATTCATCTAGCTGAGTGCTTTCTTATGAGGCTAAGGAGTTCTATCTGTGTTACTTGGTTGTTGAGATATTTAGAAAAATATGAAAATTATATCTGTATAAATGATCATAAAAACAAAAGTTAATATATATTTACCTGCACTAGACATAGTTCAAATATTAATGCAGTTGTTTACCATTGTGTAAGCTTTAAGGTGAAATCTTTTAAAACCTTGTACATAGCATGGTTTTGGAATTATTAATGTAAATATGAACAAGCAACATTTGGTGTCTAGATGCATCAGTAGGAGTTAACTACAGATGCACCTGAAGACATCACTCAGACGTAATGAGTTAACTAAACTCAAGCATTCGTGTGCCTACCAGTTTTGTAAACAGTGACACTTATCCCTCCAGTCTTAAAAGCAGTAAACAGACTGGACTTGCCCAGAAATATCGGTGATCAATTCCAAATGTAAATGAAGTGAAACCACAGAAAATCACTCAGACATAGCTACAGAGTTTCCCCTCCACACTTCTAACAACTGCCCTTGGCCTCTTATCAGCTTTTGTCTGGCCTCTTAGTTTTCTATGCACTTCACCAATCTGATTCCTACATCCTACTACCTTCCACTAAGGCACTGTATCAAAAGCCTTAATGAAGTCTGCATACACTGCATACACTAGACTTCCCAATTAGTTTTATAACTGTGCCACTAGTTAGTAATACATAGTTACTTTTTATTAAAATGAAATAAGTTGACATTTAGTAACACTTTAAAAAAAATATCAACACAGAAAAGTGCTAGATAAAAAAAAACATGGTTATAAAGGATGCTACAGCTGTACTCCAACAGATCTCCATTCTTAACACATCTCAAAAGATCAACTTAGCAAGACAAATGTGCTGCACATACATCTGAAAATCTCTCAGTTACTACCTCTTTATCTAACATGTCAACTTTTCAAATACGAATACAAACCTTATCCAATCGAGGTGTATAACTTCACAGCCGTGGACATTTCCAAATGTTAAAATGACAGCTAAGCTTCTTACACATTGAAAATCCCCACTTTGCAGATCCCAGAAGAGAGCAATAACTAACTGCTCTGCTACCACAATGGGCATGCGCCAGAAGCCAAGCAGTCACATGGGAAATGTAGTTCCTTCAATAAGGCAGTCATCATCTTTCCACAACTCCTGTTCCCATTTTTTTACACATGGGGTTGGGGTCTAAACTGGGACATTTCTGCCTCCCAAAGACAACATTTGGGATTCTGGGACAGAGACTTCCAAATTGGGATTGTCCTGGAAAAACTGGGACCGTTGGTCACTTTGGGCATGGAACGTGTTATAACCATAATAGCTGATGTATACTACTGTGGGATTAGACACAAGAAGAGCATGAAAAGAAATGGATACAGCTGCTAAATAGATTAAACATGTACTGTAAGTTCAAGTTAGAAGTGCAGATATAAAGATCTGATGTCATTTTCATTCATTCCTCAACAAATGGGTTCGGATCCAACTCGGCTGCTTTTCCAACTCATGGAACACTGAAACGCTCAAGCTCCTCCCTTACCCATAATGCACTAGTCCTGCACCATACCCCAGATCTTGTTTTTGCCACCTTTGCATATGGACGTGGTCACTGTTGGCTCTCAAGCAGTAGCAACTTTTTGTGAGTAAAAGTAGAAATGTCTTTATCTTTTTACCTTTCTGTTAGTAAAAGTTTTCTACATATACTCCTTTGCCTTTCCTACACTTTTTAGTGTATTTCTAAAATACCATTGTTAGTATTTTCCCTTTCCTATTTTTTTTCCCTTATACTTTTAAGGTATTTTCTTCTATTATCATTGTTGTAATACTTTCTCTCTGTCTTTCGCTAGCTATTAAAAAATTATATTTCTTTCTCTTTATTCTTTTTCAATAAACATGCCTGCAAAACCCTACAGTTTAAAAAAAATGTACGGCCTGTGGCCATGAAATTCCATTATCAGATGTACATGCTATGTGTGTTTATCGTTTAGGCCCATCCCATTTGTACAGCATCTCGGGTTCAAACCCTTAAGAAATATGACATAAAAAGAGAAAAAAAGCATTGCTTGGACCCTTACAAGTTCTTCAGCTCCATGTTCAGAACCACTTCTAAAAATTTCAAAACTTTTGGATCCAGTCTCTTCGGGTCCAAAGACAAAATCCCCCATTCCCAATACTTCGAATTCAAAAATGATGATGAAAGCATCAGATCCAACCTCCTTCGATCTGAAGAAGCATAAAGAAAAGTCATCTCAGATCCAATCTCCTCCAAGCCCGGATCTGGTATATTCTCTGCTCCCATCTCCTTTTCTGGAAAGGTATCACTATTTTAGAGCTTCATCAATAGCTTCTTCTCATTCCTCCAGAAGTCTGACAAGGTACCCCTTTACTCCAAAATTCCCTATCCTTGGGATGTGGATAAGATGATGAGGAAATTCCTGTTTGCAAATTCAAATGGGGGTTCTCCCAGCTCCTACCCCATTGGGTCTGGAGAGCTTTGTGAGTACTACCATGCCTATTTTCTCTCCTCCTCCAATCTGACTTTTGCTTTCAGAGCAGTTGGGTCAGAGAATCCCAGATACATCTGTATCTGATTTGAAGATCATTATATCTTCTACGCCAATACCATCTCTGAGTGGACCTGCTCTGAGCATGTCCGAGCCAGATGACTCTTAGAGCCATAGCATTGGTGCCAGATCCAAGATGTTGGAGTTGACTATGAAGCCACTACACTGGACAGCTCAGCTCTTACCCGTGCCTCAAGTGGTTTGCCTTTGGGTTGGAAGGAGCTGACGATCTGAAAGCATGTCTTCTCATAGCCATGTCTTTCTTTCTGTCTGAAGCATTCTGCTTTCAAGGTAGTGGAGCGAGTTTTCATTGCTCTGAGACAGGACGCATCCACCCTCCTCAGCTCCTACTTTCCAGGCCCAGTTGTCTTTGCATCTTGAGCCTCAACTTCTTGCACAAGAGGGACAGCTAGCCCAAAGTCTCAAGGATACCCAGCAGAGTATATTGATATTTTTTGATACTTCTCTGGAACATCCCATCAAAGAAGTTCCTAGGAAGAGAAAGTGCAAAAGGAGGCACTTAGACTCTCCTCAAGAGTCTGTCATTGAGGATATGGATTTCGATGAGGGGAAGGGTCCACAAGGTCATCACCTGATGATGTCTCCTTTGGAGATACATAAGAGAGCATCAGGCAAAGGGGTGGCTGGTCTACCAGCAACCCTTCCCAAGAGGAATCAGTATTCCTGGAAGCCTTTGGGTCTGGCCCATGTATCTCCTGGGTGACTCTGCCCGCTAGTGAGCTCACAGATTTGATCTGTCAATGGGGGTGGAAAGAACCTGACTCCATTGAGCAGGATCCTGACACCACCCAAGGACAGGGAATTTTAAAGTAGAGTAGTAGCAGTAGATGCCATGGTAGTAGAGGCAGTCACAAAAAAGGAACTTGCAGAACTAAGTTACTCTGTTCATCCCCCTATCAGGGAGTCTAGGGCACTGGACAGATTTGGGAAGCATGCGCATGCTTCAGCAACTTTTACACTTCAGTCACTGAATTATTTGGCACACTTCTTCAGAATCCAGAGGGGTTTGAATAATGAACTAATGAAATTCCTCTCTGGGACCATTACTTCTGAGGCAAAGAGCTCGATTGCCTTACAGTTGGCTACCCTACAGTCTATTTCAGATTCATCCATGAGGCTCATCTCACATGCAGCTGAGGGCATCTCAGGAATGGTGGTTTCAGGCATTTCCATTAGAAGGCATTCTTTTGTCAGTGCATCCTTTGACAGAAGTCCTTTATTTGGCTTTCAAAGTTAAGGATGCACTATCCAGGTGTGAGCAGGAAGGTAAAACCCTGAATGTTGTGGGCATATGTTTTTCACCTCCTATAAGGTCCTTTTCTAGTAATCAACGAAGTGATCAAAAATGTGGTTTAGAAAGTCCCAGGGTGCCTTCCAAGATCCACGTGGAGACGGTTCCCCCACTGGTTGAGGGGAAACTCTAATGGAAGGGGCAGCCCATTTGTCAGAGGAGGCCTGCCAAAACCAAGGGTCTAGAGATTCTTTCTCTGACAGATCCTACCAGTGCTCAGGAAAGGAGGCCTGATTGTCCACCTCTGGAGGCAGTTGGGGGTTGTTTGTCCCTGCAACAGACAGCCTGGCTAGAGATTACAAAAGATTCATGGGTGCAGAGGATTATTTCCAGAGGTTATATAATGCCCTTTTCCCTACCCCCCCCCCCAGTAAAAAAAAAATTCAGATGTTCCACCCAGTTAGAGGAATGCAGCAGCATTAGAAATAAAAAAGCTGCTAGGAAAAACGTCATCCAAGAGGTCCCTCAAGACCAGAAAAAGTCCTGAACTCATCAGTCTGACCAAGTCAGTTAAGTACACCAAGTTCTGGATGGTCACATCTCAGTCCCTTCTGCCTTTTCTTCACCAAGACAAGCGGGATCCTCAGGATGCGTACTATCATACAGAAATGAGCAGATGATCCAGAAGATTCCTACACTTCCAGATGAGAGCTGGTCACTACCAATTCAGACCTCTGCCATTTGGTTTCACCACAGTTTCCAGGGTGTTCACCAAATGCATGGCACTAGTGGCAGGTCACTTGATACTGGAAGGATTCTGGTTGTTTCCTTACTTAGACAACTGGCTCATAACTGCTTATATACTTCAGTTATGGTCTCACTTGGCATCGGAGCACTGTTTGACACAGTATCTTTGACAACTTCCATTCCTTTACCAAGGGTACAAACCATATGATTCCAAGTCAAAAAATCATCCAAAATTATTCTCTCTCAGCTCGATTGATACTTCGGGCATTGGGGTCAATGTCTGCTGCAATAGTTTTGGTTCCACTAGCAGGATACCACATGGGAATTCTTCAGTGGACCCTAGCAACTCAGTGGTCTATTCTTCACCAACCTTTGTCCACCCAAATCAAAATAACTCAGGCATGTAAAAATGACCTCCTTTTCTGAGTTTACTCTAATGAGATAATGCAAGATCACCCATTTATCCTCAATAAGCCCAAGGCCATAGTTACCATGGATGCTTCCCAAATTGGATGGGGGGCACTTCTTGGGAAAGACAGTCCAAGGCACATGGTCCCCTGAAAAGCCCAATATACATATTAATGTCCTAGAAATGACAGCTGTCCTCCTAGCATTGCAGGCCTTCCAAGATGCACTGCCTTCTGGGACTATCATGATGCAGACAGACTATGTCAGTGGTCTGGTACATCAACAAACAAGGAGGAACCAGATCTTACCCCATGCTGAGAAGCTTTGAGAGTGTGGTAATGGGCAGTCTCCTCCAACTGATTTTTGATAGCAACACACATTCTGGGGAAATCCGTTGTGATAGCAGGCAAGTTAAGCAGGTCCATTCTAATGGCTCATGAGTGGTAACACAACATGAAATTGGTGGAAAAGATATTCCGTCGATGGGGCCAACCTTGCTCTGAACTGTTTGCATCTCCCCTCAACAAGTGTAACAGGTTCTTTGCCCTGATTCCCCCACCAGGGGAGTCACAGAGAGACACTCTTCTCCACGATTGGACCCCTGGTCTTCTCTTTGCCTTTCCCCCAGTTTCTCTAATCCCCAAATTCTTTCAGAAAGCATCTCAATTGAAGAGTGCATTCATCCTCATTGCTCCTTATTAGCCTTGTCAAATTTGGTTCCCCTTATTTTTGACCTCATCTGCTTTGCCCATTATGGATTCTGGATCCAATTCCAGACCACCTTTCTCAACCAACAGATATAATACATCTGGACATTTTAGGACTAAAACTGACTGCATGGCTTCTCCAAGTCCATTGATAGCTAGACAGCCCAGGATCTCTTCCCCTATCCATCACATTCTTTTGTATTCCCACAAAGCTTCCACTAGAAAAACTTAAAGGAGTAGATAAAAAAGATTTTTTGTTTGGGTGCAACAAAATTACATTGATCCCTTTTCAGTGCCAGTATCTAAAAATTTTGAATTTTTAGCTCAAATTTTAATGAAGGTGCTAGTTCAACTATTAAAGTACAACTTTCTGCCATTTCCAGTTTTTATATTGGAGTAAATAATTCCTCTTTAGCTTCTTCCGAACTTTGTAGGACCTTTATAAGGGGAAATATTTCTTCTTTGACCTCCTTTTAAAGATCCCACTCCCCAGTGGGGTTTGAATTTGGTTTTATAATTTTTGACTTAATCCCCTTTGAACCATCAGCAAAATATGCATTAAAATGTTTAACCTGGAAGACAGTCTTTTCAGTGGCCATTACCTTTGCTAGAAGAGTCTCAGAACTTCAAGTCCTATCTTCTAAACTTCCTTATTTGATTTTTCATAAGGATAGGGTATCTTTATGAACCAACCCATCCTTCCTAAGGTAGTGTCACAATCCAGTATCAAACTATCAACTTTCCAGTTTTCTTTCCAAATTTCACAAACAAAGGAGAGTATATGTTGTGTCTATTGGATGTTCACAGACATTTACATTTTATCTACATAGGACAAAAATTTTCAGGAATCAAACCAAGTATTGGTCTCCTTTTCAGATTTGAAACTGGGCAAACCAGTTGTTAAAGTACCTTTAGCAAAATGGTTAGCTGATTGTATTTCTTTAGTTTATAAAACAATTGTGTGTGTCTTTGCCAAAACCTTTAAAGGCTCATTCCTTCAGGTCTATGCAGCAACTTATGTATTTTTATCCAGATCTTCCTTGGATAATGATTGTGCAGCTGCAGCTTGGGCTAATCCTCGTACCTTTATTGCTCATTACAAATTGGATCTGGTCTAGGGGAAGAGCAGCCTTCGGCTCAGCAGTGCTCAGGAATATCCTTCCTTAGAGTCTTCCCGGGATTCAGGTAGCTGGTGACTCTGTCCTATTTGTTGAGGAATGAATGAAAACGACAACATCAGATAAAAAGTTATGTACTCACCATAACATTTCATCTGTGTTGTCCATTGTCTTTCTTCCTCAACTCCCCTCCATCCAACCCCCTACCAGTCTGATTTCTGGAAGAATTAGAAGATGCTAAAGGAACCAAAGTTCCTTCATTTGTGAGATACTGTTCTCATATCCTTGTTATTTGTTAATTACTATATAGTCTAAAAGGTTAGCAATAAAGATTTGAGCAATGGTAGGGGACTAGTGCATTATGGGTAAGGGAGGAGCTCGGGAGTTTGTGTTCCACAAGCTGGAAAAAGCAGCAAGTTGCATCCATGGGTTGTATCCAAACCCATTTGTTGAGGAAGAATGAAGATGGACAACACAGAACATAATGTTGATTATATAACTCTTTTTTCATTGACAACTTTGAAATCCCTTTGCCATGGTCTAATATCAGAGGGCTTAAAGTCTTATCCAGAGGAATAAAAAAAAAAAGTGCACATGCTAAGACCAAAAAAAAAAATCAGCAAGCATTACAAAAGTTTCTAGGAAGGATGCAGTACCTGGCTTGCAGAATGTTTGTGTAATATGTCCCAAAATAATTACACCTCTAAGAAAACTGTTTTAGCAAGCTGTAACTTGGTAATAGAGCTTTTGAATAACTACAAGAGTTTTGAGATGCTTAAACCAATATGCTATTGAAAAAAGGAGGGTTTCTTCCTTATTCTTTCATTACTTTCCATATGTACATTAAAATGTCTGATAAACCTTTAGGTTTTAAAGAATGTGTGGCCTGCAGCCACAAAATCCCCAATTCAGGCACACATTTGAAGTGCTTGTATTGTTTAGGACCTTCTCATCTGGATTCTGACTGCACCATTTGTAAGGGATTTAACTCATGTGCCTTAATTGACCATAAAGAAGCTAATCCTTAGGGGCTTGCTGTCACCAAAAAAGAAAAAAAGGAGATTCTCATTAAAAAGAATGTCTTAAGAGATCTGATCAGACACCAGCTTCTACTTCAATTCTGTCCTCAGAGCTGTCCCTCAAACAAGCTAAAAAGTTTGGTCCAACTGCTTTGGATGTGAAATCTAGGTTCAACAAATCACCAGGATCAATTCACCTCAGTTACTGTCAGAGCTGATCACCTCTCAGCTCCTATCTACCTTTTGGCACAATCTCCTCATCCACCACTCAAGACTGCCATCCATGGCCTCATCCAGTTGGTCTTCTAGGAGCCTATTCAAAGCAGATGTGGATAGGATGATGAGGAAGTTTCTCAGGACACAGACACAAACGGGAGTTCTTCTGGCTCCGATCCCATCGGATCCTGAGACCCTTGCTAATACTAAACCTCTGATACTAGCTTCTTCTCTGATCTGACCTTCAGTTTTGGAACCATCTGATCTGAAAGTCCTGGAGTCATCTGCCTGAGATCCAAAGATGTTGGCATCTTCAAATTTAATGGTATTTCTGAGCTGTCTGGTGGTGAGTACTTCACAGCCAGACAAAAATCGAAGCTGTAGCTTCAGCGCTGTCTCTGGAGTACTAGATTTGACTCCAAACTTGACAGAGCTGTCTACCCCTCAGAGCTTTAGTGCTGGACAGATCAGCTCTGACTCCTTCCGGAAGCAGTTTGCTGGCAGGGCGAAGAGAGCTGACAATCTGTAAGCCTGCCTTATTGGATCAATCGGTTTCTGTTTTCTCCCAGATATTCTGCCTTCAAGGTAGTGGAGAGAGCCATCTCTATTCCTAGAGTTCAGACTTCTCTACCCTCTTCAGCTTTGACTCCCCAATCCCATTTGATTCTGCATCCAGAGCCTCCGTCATCCATTCCACTGGGACAGCCAGTTCAAATTGGTCTCCAGACCACTCGGCAGGGTATAGTTGTCTGTTTCAATACCTCCCTGGAGCATCCCACTGAGGAGGTTCCTCAGAAGAGGAAGTGCAAAAGGAGGCATTTAGACTCTTCACAAGAGTCTGTCACCAAGGACACTGACTTTGATGAAGGTGAAGGGTCCCCTGATCATTTGATGTCTGCATTGGAGACATCTTAGAACTCCTAAAACAAAGGGGTGGTTGGTCCCTTGATAACCCTTCCCAAGTGGAGTCGGTGTTTCTGGAGGCCTTTGGCACTGGCCTGTCTACCTCCTGAGTGACTCGAACCACTGATGAGCTCATTGATTTATTCTCTCAATGGGTGTGGAAGGAGACTAGCACAACTGAGCCAATCTCTAAGTGACCAGATAGTATCCTGGCACCACCTAAGAATAGACCACACTGGAGTAACAGAGTACCTGTTGATGCAGTAGTCATATTGAACCAATGGCCACTAAGAAGGAACTGGCAGAACAAAGTTCCTCTGTCCACTCCCCTAACAGGGAGTCTAGGGTGCTCGACAGGTTTGGGAAGCATTTCTATGTTTCAGCAGCCTTCACCCTTAGGTCACTGAATTATTTGCCACATTTTATGAACTTCCAGAGGGATTTAGTCAAAGAACTTTCCAAATCACTGTCTGGGACCATATCCTCTTATGTAGATACTTTTCCTCACAGCTGGCTATCCTTCAATCTATTTCAAATTTGCCCATGAGTCTTATCTCCCACTCAGATGAAGGTACCTCACAGGTGACAAGTTCACACATTTCCATCAGAAGACATACCTGTATGTTTTTGTGTGACTTTATGGAACCCTTTAAATCTTCCTTCATCAATGCTGCCTTTGATGGAAGTTCTTTATTTGGCCCCAAACTTAAGGACACACTCTCTAAGGTGTTACCAAGAAGGGAAATCCCTGTCTGCGGTTGCCATATGTTTTTCAACCCCTCAACAGACATTTTCTAGGAACCAATGAGGCAAACAAAAAAATGTGGTTCAAAAAAATCACAGGGTCCCTTCCAAGATTCATGTGGAGACAGTTACCCCAGTGGCAGAGAGAACTCAAATGGAAGATGCTGTTCCAGTGGCAGAAGTGGTCCACATAACCAGGTAGCTAAAGATACTTTCTCTGATAGGTCCTGTTAGTGCTGCTGAAAGGAGGCTCGACTGTCCATCTCTGGAGGCAGTCTGTGGTAATTTATTCCTGCACTAGAGAGCCTGACTAGAAAGTACAAAAGATACATGGCTGCTCAAGATAACATCTAGAGGTTGTACAATAGCATTTTCCCATTCATTCCCTCTAGTACCAAACAAAATCGCCAATGTTCCATCCAGTCAGAGGCAGGCTTCTACAAAAAAAAGAGTCATCCAAGAGGTCCCCCTGACCAGAAAGAGTCTGGAACTTATTCAAGATTCTTTTTTGTGCCAAAAAAGACAGGGGACTGGAGAACAATCTTGGATCTCAGCAAACTAAATCGATTGATACAGTATAGAAATATCTGAATGGTCATGTTTCAATCGATTCTGCCTCTCTGTACAAGGACGACTGGATGTGCTCAGTAGATCTACAAGGATGTACTATCACATAAAAATGAACACATTCAGAAGATATCTACACTTCTAGCTGGGAGCAAGTCATTACCAATTCAGAGCACTGCCCTTTATTCTCACCACAACCTCTAGAGGGTTTACCAAGTGTATGGCAGTAGTTGCAGCTCACTTGTGACTGTGGGATTCTGAGTGCTTCCATATTTAGATGACTGGCTCCTAACCACTCCAACCAGGCATCAACTAATTCAAGTTTGGGACTACTTACTCCAATTGTGCTCTCATCTGGGTGTTTCTGTCAATTACAACTAATCTCAATTCAAACAAATTCAGATTTTGGAATTCATCTGTGCTCTTTTCAATGAAGTCACTCAAATAGCGTCACTCCCTCTGTCCTGGCTTCAAGCAATTGAGTTTCAGGTCAAAAACATCATTCAAAGCTCTTCTCTTTCAGCTCGCCTGGTACTCCAAGCATAGGGATCCATGTTAGCGAGAATCATACTTGTACTGCTGGCAAGGTACCATATGAAGATCCGTTGATGGACACTCACAACTCAGTCTTCTTCTATAGTCTCCAACAAACTTGATCCAGTCAAGTCAAAAATAAAGCAAATTACCTTCCATGGTGGATCCATTCCAAACAAAGGCAAGAAGGCTGTCCCTTTGTTCTCCCTCAACCCAAGGCCACAGTGATGATGGACACCTCTTAGATAGAGTGGAAGGGCACTTCTTGGGAAGGATATTCCAAGTCACATGGTCCTCTGAAGAGGCCAACACACATCAATATCCTGGAGATGAGAGCTGTCCTCTTAGTGTTACAGGCCTTCGAAGGCACTGTCTCAACCTGGACTATTGCGATTCAGATGGACAATATATCGGCTATATCAGCAAACAATGGGGAACATGCTCTTACCCTCTTTGTTGAGAAACTATGAGAGTATGACAATAGGCAATCTCATCGAATCAGTTTCTGAAAGCAACGCACATTATGGGGAAGTCTGATGTAACTGCAGACAAGTTAAGCAGGTCTAGTCTAATGCCTCGAGTGGTCTCTCAACATGAAGGTGGCAGAGAGGATTTTCTATACATGGGGCCTACCATGCTGCAATATTTTTGCATCTTCTCTCAAGTATTGCAGCAGGTTCTTTACACTGATCCCTCCAGTGGAGGAGTCCCCAAGGGCTGCTCTACTTCACATTTGGCCCTCCATTCTCCTTTACCTTTAACCCCCATTACCCCTAATACCCAAATTCTCCAGAAAGCATCTCAGTTAAAGAGCACCATTATCCTCATTGCCCCTTACTGCCCTTGTCATAGGTTCATAGGTAGGTACTAGATTATCAGCCCAAGGGCCAAAGCAAGCCTAGCCAGCAGTGTATTGGCTTTTGCCCCTCTATTGAGCAGTGCCCCAGACATAATCCCAGGGGTGAATTTCCTATCACCCATCCACTTATCAAGGTTTTTCTTGAATAGTGCTAATGACGAGCTCTGCTTGATGTGGATGGGAATCTTGTTCCAGAGCATGGGAAGTCTCTGGGACATGAATCTATCCCACCAGCATGTCCTATTTATTGCTGTGTTGAGGTTTATGTCCCTAGAGCATGTAGCTCGGGGAGATTGGGATTTCTTCAAGTGGTGCATGTCCAATAATTCCGGGTTTGACATAGCTTTGTATGTCAGACAGAGGTCTCCTCGGAGTAAGCAGTATGCAACCAAGTAGAGTTTGAGATTCTTGAGCTAGTCGGCATAGGGCAATTGTTTGAGGCCAGTGATCCTCTTGGTGAGGTACTTTTAGGGCCTCTCAAGTTGTTGTAGGTGTTGTATGAGGTACATCCCAAATGGTGCATTGTATTCGATGCAAACCCTTTTGTGATTAAATGGGCCACGTAGAAAGAATTTTCTGACCACTGTGGCAATGTGGTTATCAAAGGAGAGGTTGCTCTCCACTTGGGTCCCAAGGTCTCTTATCACACTTTGTGTTAAGTGAACTTCCTGTATTTGGTAATTCATGGGTACCGTGTTTTTGCCAAAGGGGATAACAATGCACTTTTTTGCATTTAGTTTGAGGCCATGATTTTGACACCAGGTGTCAGTCTCGGTGAGACCCTTTTGCAGGATGTCTACGTTGGCAGGGGAATCGATAATGGCACCCAGTTTGCAGTCATCTGCGAACTTGGTTAGCCATAGACCCTTGGTGTTTGCTTGCACTTCAGAGAAGTATGTACTGAACAGGAGGGGTCCCAGGATTGAACCCTGGGATACTCCAATTGTCACTGGTTTGGAGTCAGATCTGGAGTCAGCAACTCTTAATTTGTGGGTTCGGTCTGTGAGCCAGTTGGCCACCCATCTCGTGACGTAAGGGTTTATGTTAAGTTTGATGAGTTTATCAATGATTCCTGAATGAGGGATAGTGTCAAAGGCTTTAGCAAGGTCCAGGTAGGCTGTGTGGACAACCTTGCCCTCGTCTATGGCCTTTGTAACTGTTTCAAAGAAGTCTACCAGGTTTAGGAGACATGATCTACCTTTTACAAATCTGAATTGGGTAGCATTCAGAGTTTGGAGGTTACCTATATCTTTGTTTATGAGTTGCATGATGATATGCTCCATGGCCTTGCAGACCAGGCTTTTCAGGCTAGTAGGTCTATAGTTCCCGGGGTCTCTGGTGGTTCCTCCTTTGTGGAGTGGGATAACCATTGATGTGCACCATTCTGTGGGCACATAGCCTGTGTTGAGGCTGTGGTTGAACATGGATTTTAGGTGGGGGGATAGTTCATTTTGGAGTTCGTGTAAGATGTAGCCTGGGATGTTGTCCGGTCCCATGGATGCTGTGTTTTTGGCTTTAGAAAGTGCAATTTTTTTACCTGTGTGTTTGTGATTGCCGGGGCTCTACAACCATCTGGTATAGTTATGGGCCCTTTGGGGAGAGGGAGGAGTAAAGTTTGCACTGAACCTATCTGCCAATATGTTGGCTATATCAGTTGGCTCTGTATATTTTGTGCCATTCTGTTGTAGCTTGGTGCAGATCAGGGTGTTGCCATGGAGATTCTTGACATAGCTAAAGAATGCCTTGTGGTTGTCTTTGGAATCCGTGGGAATTTTTCTTTCAAAATTAGCTTTGGAGGATTTTGAGAGATCTTAGTTTCTTATTGAGGCTCATCAGTGAGTTCCTCCATACCTGGGTTTTTACTCTCTTTTGCAACAGTTTCTTCCTTCTATTGTAGAGTTTGTTAATGGCAGGGGACCACCAGATCGGCTTCCTTTATTTGGAGGATAGCGTCTTGGTTGTGTTGGGGATAGCATGATTCATGCACTCATGCAGGTGCTTGTAGAGTGCATTTGTGTTGGATTCAGCAGTCGTGACTGTATTGACTGTGTTATCCATCTGCAGGGGTGTTGCGAAGTTAGTCGCCTCAGGTTTGAGAAGCGTGAAGTTCACTTTGGAGAAATTTTTTACGATGGTTTCCTTGTGTGGAGGTGGGGTCGGGATGTGGATATCTAGGGTGATTAGTTTATGGTCTGATCTAACCAGCGAGGATTTGATCTTGGGCATTGAGCACTGGTCACCCATGTTGGTAATGACCAGGTCCAGAATATTGTAGCCCCTGGTGGGGGTGTTGATAAGTTGATCCAGGGCATTAGAGTTATGAACTCTAAGAAACAGTGAGCCAGGGGGTTAGTACAAGTGTAGTTTACCCAGTTAATGTTTGGGTAGTTGAAATCACCCATTATTATGATGTTTGGTTGGACCCTCATTTTTTCCAATGTCCCCAGGAATGAGGAGTGAGCATCCTGGGTCATGGTGGGGGATCTATAACAAGCTACAATTTAGCATGCATTTTTGCCCTGGGTTAGTTGCACTTGGATGATTTCAGAGGCATCGTATTTTGCAACTAGCCTGGAGGTGTGGATGTCCTTGATGAATATGGACACACCTCTGCCCTTTTTGCTTCGGTCCAGGTTTTGTGGCCAAAATGTGTGGCATGAGTTGTAGCCTATTAGTGCTGTGGTGCTCTCGGGAGCCTTGAACCAGGTCACAGTCACTGCACAGATGTCGATGTTCTCCATTTTAAGGAGTGCCTCGAGTGAGTGCATTTTGAGGTTTAGAGTCCTAGCATTGAGTAACATTGCCCTCAGTTTTTTGTTTCCTGTAGTTCTTATGGTGATGGGTTTGTTTTTTGAGCCTTACCTAAAAAAGGCACTATAGGGCGGCAAGAGCCTTTTCCAATATTCTGAATCCCAGGGGTGACAGGTACAGGCCATCTCTGGTGAAGCATCGTGGCCTGTCAAGCATGTTATCCCAGGCAGACAGATACTGGATCCCCTTTGAATGACACCAGAAGATTAGCCAATTGCTGAAGTTGATCATCTTATCCTTGTACTGTGGTATAATTTTTGGTGAAGGCAGGATGCTACTCAGGGTTAGGGTCATACCTGCCTGGGCTACAAGATCAGAGAGGTCTTCCATGTCTCTTTTCATGTAGTCCAAGGAGGTATGTCTCAGGTCATTTACACCAACATGGACTATGACAGAGTCATATTTGTACTTGCCTTGTAGTGACCTGAGTGCATGCATTATGTGGCAGATTCTGGCACCCGACAAGCAGCTGACAGTAACCTTCTCTTTGTCCAGCCTGGTGAGTGGGACATCAGTGTGCCTGACTATAGCGTCAGGTATCACAAGTGTGCTGGGTATGTTGTTTTGCCTTATGGGCTATGTTTGTGCAGCACACCGAGTTTGTGGGTTAAGTGTTGTTTGGGGTGTGTTGGTGGGAGGAGGTTGCTTGTGTGTCTGGTTTTCCTTCCTTTGGCCTCATCTTCTACATCTACCCTGGATTCTCGATCCAACTCCAGTTCTACTGTCTCACCTGACAGACATGACTCATTTAGATATTTCAGGCCTCAGGTTGACCTCATGGTTTCTCTAGTTCCATTGATTGCTAGACAGTCCAGGCTTTCCTCCCCTGTATATCACATTCTGTCATAGCCGGCCTTAGGCGTAGGCCAACTAGGCGGCCGCCTAGGGTGCAGCTGTAGCAGGGCCGCTTTTCCAGTATTTGTTTGGTGTAGGTAGACCAGGATGGGGGCACCGGGTGATGTGGGGGGGTGCACCATGGAGCCTTTGCCTAGGGCACCAGTTGACCTAAGGCCGCTCCTGCATTGTATTGTCATCCCACAAAGCTTCCACTAGAAAAGTTTGCAAAAATGTAAATGGAAAAGATTTGTTTTTTGGGCACATAAAAATAATTTAGATTCATTTTTATAACTGATTTCTAAGGTTCGTGACTTTTTCGCTACAATATTCAATGAAGGGGCTAACTCCTCAAGTGTCAAGAGTATAGTTAGCAGCCATTTCTAACTTTCGTATAAGAGTAAATAACTCAACCTTAGCTTCCTCCAAGATTTACAAAGCCGTTCTAAGAGCAATATATTTATTTGGATGACCTCTAAAGGGTCCTGCTGCTCATCGGGATTTAAATGTTGCTCTTCATGCCTTAACCCAAACCCCCTTTGAACCTTCAGCTGTCTGAACTAAGATTTCTGACCTGGAAGACTTTTCTCAGTTGCTATTACTTCTGCCAGAAGAGTGTCTGAACTTCAGGCTCTTTCTTCTAAACCTCTTTATTTATTTTTTTCACAAGGAGTATAATGCTAAGACTAATTTAAAATGATCAGTAGTGTAATGCATGCTACTCATATATTTTTTTATTCAGAAAGTGCAATGTTACATGTGGGGTATAGAATTCTAAATGCTAATGAGCTACAGCATTGATTAGAATGTCATAGGTCACATAGATATTCAGAGAAATCAGTTTGAAATGTATAGCTCCTGGAGTTTAGACCACAGCTGCAGTCTCAGTCTGCTACTTACTAAGCCTTCTAATATGACACCCTCATATCTTAAAAGTAAGAAATTAAAATTATGGAACCAGCATTACATGCTTCACATGGGCATAAAACAGCAACTGAGGTGTGTAAACATGTTTTATTGATTGAGAATATCATTGCTACATCTGCTTCTGCCAGGAATTTACTACTTTGAAGGCTGAAGTCTACTCAAGGTCCTCTCCTGGCTAGTACCTCTCTATCTCAACAGGCAGATGTGGGAGTCTAAACAGCACATGAACAGGCTGCTTGCTTCATTTATTAACTTGGTGGACAAAATGGTGCTAGATGCTGAACTTTTCTCAGCGGAAGAACTCTCTCAACCTCAATGTTTTTCCTCATTCTCTAGGTGGCTGACACTGGCACTGAAATTGTATCTGCTTCATGGTTGGCTTTAGAGGATACCTGTATTTCTATGCTTTCTTTGGTGGGCAGTTTCCTAACATTTGTTACAGGTAGACACCGGATATCAGTGGAGCAAATGCATTTTCTGTACAAACTTTACATTTAGTGAATGCACAATACTCTGTCACTCATTAGGGAATCTGGTGGTCAGGTGTTGGTCGTCCCCCAAGTCGTTTGTCCATTTGTATTTTGCTTTATTACAAAAGGCTGCTCAGGCTACAAAAGCTTTTTCCAAATCTGCCACAGAAAGTGTTATTGCAAAAAAGAGGAGCAGTACTCCATCCCTTTAATTTCAGATGAAAATAGTGTTCCTGGCTTTACAGGCCAGATTGCATTCCCCCTAGGCTTGCATACCAGCCTTATAAGGAATTCCTGTTTTCTGGTTATCCTTGTAGAAGCCATATTGATGAGATCTCTAATGTAACAAACAGTACTTCAAGTAGAGCTGCAAAGAATTATCATCTACCACTGAACAATCTGAGCTGTTGAAGTTTGACATGTCTAAACATTTTCCATAATTCCTTTCAAGGACTTCCACATTCATCTGTTACACCAGCTCCTGCTACAAGCTGGTTCTCTGTGGCAAGCCTCTAGATGACCCTGCTGTTAGTGACTTAGCTTTTTGAAGGGGGCAAATAAGACGGTGGCTGTTACTAATTTACCAGATGGCAAACAATGTATGATTTCTTATAGAGTTGGTAAGCAAACATGGATATATGCTATCCTGGACACTAGGGTTTTAAACTGCCAGATCCACATGATGCTGTGTACCAGCTAGATATAAACTGCTGAAATGTACTGATGCCTGACTTGTGCTGATAGTTCACTAAGTGATGTGCTTTGAAATAATTGGCACATTATGAAATGTACTTATGACATCACTGATACAAACTTCAAGGCTGCTGCTTCTGTTTTTTTAGGTGCTGTACATGGCCCAAATCATTACCTTTCCCGTGGTAAAAGATTTTTGTATGTACCTTTTGATCAAAGTTTTTTTTCAGAAAGTCGTAAAGGATTTAGAAGAAAAAATTAAAAATGTAGAGAATGCAAAAGAAATGCTTCATCATCAGATCATTAATTCACCAGAAATTTTCCATAAAGCCCTTGACCTACTTCTTATCAGTTAACAAGGTGGCAGCATTAGAGGCAGAAAATAATAAACAGACGTGGCTCCCTCAACCCATCACCTCATTAACTAGGAGCAATGTTTACTTATTCTACAATGCATTGGGTTGAGAAACATCAGCTATAAACTGATCAGAGATGCAAGGTAATCTGGTTACTACACAGAACTCTGTGCATCTCCAGTTTCAGGCCTCCAAGTACTTTGTGCAGTTTGATTCACTTGGTTCTACCAATACTCTGATTACTACATATTCATGCAGTGCAATGTGTACATTTTACAGACATTTCAAAGGTTTTTTTTTTTGAGAGTCTTCAAGTGATAAAAAGGATAGTCAGTGGAGATCCACTTTAGGTCTCACAAACTGAAAATAGTTTATCAGAACAAAAAAGTTCAAAGTGTTGATGCTTCAGATATGACTTCCTTTGTTGATGTATGATTCCAATCTGAACATTGCCATACACATAACTCACAGACCATTTCCTGGGCTTTGTGCATCGTTCTCCCTTTACCAAGTCAGACTTTGCCGCTTGACTTTACATCTGTGCAATGACCATTTTCCAAGTAACTGAGGTTCAGGTTTTGCTTTCCTCAGACTTTGCGGAAGTTCCCCTCTACCCTTGTTTTAAAGACTGTCTGATTTGTGGGAACTCTACCCACAGGCTATCCCCTCTGTCTGATAGATGTGTTCTTTGAATGTGTATTTGTTAAATGTATACTTTTATTAAAACTGTTGCTTGTGCAATCATTACCAAGTGCTTCACTGCTCCCATTATGAAAGTCTTCCGCTTGCTCATTTAAATATTCTTTCAAACTGTTATGTAATCGTCATTTCCTATGTTGAATCCTTCTTGTGATAACCTTCTGTGTGAGTACTCTATGTAATATTCATGTTGTATTCTGTAATTTCTGCCCAGTGGGCTCATGTCATGACTGAAAAGATTCTGCCTACCAGTCCTCTTGCTTGGTAATAAATTAATAAACTTTTAGAGCTTATATCTAGCAGTTCTACTAACTTTTCAGTGTTTGCAGAGTTTACGGATGTTTAATGAGGACAAAGCAGATCTGTTTCCATCTTAGGGATTTTTAGGAGTAGTTCTGGATGCAATATTCTCCACAATATCTGTACCCCAAGATATAGTGCAGTTTATGATGGATTTTGCTCCACAAATCAGTGTATAAAACAGTAAGTAGATTCTTCAAGCTTTTGGTTACAAATTCTCTTTTGATTCTGTTTTGCTGGCTCACCAATGAAAAAGATTCAGTGGTATCGCACAAAGGTATAGAATCAGTTACACTACTTTGAGAGCAGGAGAGAATAAGCATACCTAATTTAAGTACATTTAATATTCTACCTCTCCAGCATCTCAGCTAATCCCTCCCACCCATTAATGATCTATCTGTCTTCAGTGTCAGAAAAGGGTAGAGTTTTGACTGTGACCCATGTGACTGAAGTTCTGGTTGGGGGAGGGCAGTGCGGACAACGACCCCCACCAGCATCTGTCTGGGGCAGGGCCAGTGTGTGTGTCTGGAGTACACAAACTAAAGACGTGCGCAGTATTGCTTGCTTCATGAAATGGGATCTTCTGCAGGCTTAAGTTTCTCATAGAAGTAACAGCCCCAGCATTATACATACATTTTATGCCCTTCAGGAAGAACACTCAATGGATATGGTAGGGTATTAAGGCCATAAACACTAGTTCCTTTTTGAATGATGGCATTACTCCTGGTTAACTCACCCCTTACCCATAGGAGGACTAATGGACCATAAGGCTTTTCTCACAAAGAGGAATGAATGGGCCAACTGAGTAGCTGGAGATAGGTTTGATGCTCAGAGGGGAACAGGACAAATATATATATATATATATATATATATATATATATAGATATATATATATATATATATATATATATATATATATTTCCACTCATACCTTTTCAAATAATTTTGTGGATTTCCACTCTACCACCCATTATGACAATCCTTCCATGTTCTGCAGTGCTGTTTGTGCCCATTTGTCCAAGGTGTAATTAATCCCTACAGTCTTACCTGTGTGCATCACCCAAGCTCTGGCTTTCCTGTTCAGGATGACCCCTTTACATCTCTCTGACAATCTTACTCAATACACAATACCCATGGTAAGCTCTCATGTTTCTTCTATCTCTGAAGAAGAGCTCCAGCTTCTCTAGTTGTTGGTTTTATATACTTCCCCCTCCCATCTTCTCAGACCTATTTTTGGTGACCTTCCTCTGGACTGCATCATTGTATGTCCATCAAACTACACACAATACTCAAGATGTGATGTGACCAGATCCCAGCTGAGTGGGTGCATTAGGACTTCACTTTTGAGGTTTGTCCCCCTACCCCCTAATCCTTAGCATTTTGTTTGCTGCTTTCACTGACATCACAGTTTTCTATTGAAAGTGCAATCCAGGTAAGAGCATCCATGTAACCTTTTTTTGTTCCACTGTCAGTACTTCTACTTCTCTCAAGCTGATGCTTGACATCATGATTGTTGTGGCCCAGGTATAGTATTTTATTTTTGTCTGTAGCAAACTTCAATATTAGCTTTTTCAAATTCTTCCTTAGACCTCTCTACTTCAACTGCTGCATCTATATGTATGTCATTAGCAACAATGCTGATCCTGCTCTCTGTTCCTTGAGATATGTCCAAAGCAACCTCAATGAAAAGTGTTAGAACCAGCAATTACCCATGTGGCACACCTGCAGTTACTTATCTTATTCATGACATTGACTTTCTTACTTTCACTACCTTTAAGTCATGTAATATTCGGTTCTACGGTCCTGGTCCTACCACAAACCATGCCTTTTTTCTAGCAGTTGGATATGCAGGACCAAGCCAATGGGCTTCATAGAATTTTAGTTGGCTGCATTTGTTTGTACTTCTTTGGCAAATCTTCTGTAACCTATTTTGTAAAACAGGATCACGTTTGACTGACAATGCATGCTTGCCATAAACCCATGTCAGTTGTTATCTTGAAGAATGTAGTCCTTTAAGAAAACTATTTCCCATAGTATTCCGTCCATGAATTTTCCTGCTACTAAATATGCCAACTCCAAAATTGCACTATAGTGGAAAAAAGGGCAAAGTTCACCATGGTGGCCAAGTGATTAATTTCCCACAGTTATTTTACAGTGATCCGGGTGTTCATGAAATTACATCTTCAGCAACTTCGTCTCGCTGTTATGAAGTTCAATGACATGGGATTTCAGTAAGTAGAAGTAGATATATATATATATATATATATATATATATATATATATATATATATATATATAAATTATTATATTTGTTTCCTTCAGGTATGGAAGCAAGTATAGAGGCAAACTTTTATCTGAACTTGTCAATTCTCATGTTATCCTTAATGGATAGGTTTGGTTCTGAACCCTCGGAACCTACTCGGCTGCTTGCTAAAGCTTGTGGCAACCAAAAACTCTCAAGCTTCCCCCTTTACCCACAATGCAACTGGTTCATTATCTCAGATCTCGTTTGCTGCTATTAGCTTCAGACATGTTTTTCTTTGCCTTACTCTCAAGCTCTTTAGATAACTAAATTTTACTATAGCCATTTTGCCTTATATTTTTTCAGATCTTTTTTCTATATCTATTGCACCTTTAATGCTGGTTCTCCCGTTTTTCATACTTTGTGTACTTCTTAGGTACTGTTGTTAGTACCCTTCTCTCTAGCCTTCAGTAGCTTTTCTTTTTACCATCGCTGGTATTTCCTTACATTTCTACCCACTATATCTTTAAATAAAAGAGTTTCTATCATTACGAGTATTCCTTTTTTCCCTTTGTGTGTGTGGTGACTTCTGTCTTCCCACTCTGGCCATGGCAGATAAAGACAAGGAAAAGGATAAAACCCCTGCGGGATTTAAGAGATGTGTGAGGTACTCTCTCAAAATTCCATATTCCAACCAGCACTCACTATGTGTTTTTTGCTTAGGGCCTCACCATTTACAAGAAGACTGCTCCATTTGTCATTCTTTTAGCCATCAGGCTCTAGTGGAGAGCAAAAACAAGTTGATTTTAAAGAGACTGTTACTCTTCTCCGGTGAGCCTATTTCTGGGTCACCCTCTAAAGATCCTACAGATATAAGTCTAAATCCTCCAAATCAAGTCCAGCTTCCTCAACCTCCTCTTGCAACTCTTCAGAAGCAAAACAATGGAGCTCTTTGGTGCCGATACCTACATTGACACTGACTATTAAAAGTCTAAGTTATCGGTTCCATCTGCTTTGTCGGAACCTACAGCTCAAATGACGGCATACCTCTCTGAAAGACTCTGTCACACATTTTATAAGTAAAACCAGTATGAATGACGGTGCCACCTTCGGAGAAGACAATGCCTTCGACACTGTCTTCATCATTGCTAACTAAAGAAGTTATTACAGTGCCTATGTCCAGGTATTCTTTGTCCATCGATCCCATCCCAGATAGGCTGCCTTCCCATTCCTGGATTGTCCTTCGGCGAAATCCACCTGTTCTTCCAGAAGCTTCACTGAGGAAGAGCTGGAAAGAGTTGTGAGAAAGATACTCTGGTCACAAGGAGTTACTGGAAACTCT
This sequence comes from Protopterus annectens, assembly GCF_019279795.1. Taxonomy (NCBI): domain Eukaryota; kingdom Metazoa; phylum Chordata; order Ceratodontiformes; family Protopteridae; genus Protopterus; species Protopterus annectens. The sequence continues at coordinate 489,352,321 of NC_056738.1, forward strand.
AGGCCTCCTACCCCGATGGGTCAGGGTCCTTCTACTTCCACCCCTCCAAGGACCTTTCCTCCTCTGACTTCTCCAGTAAGTTCAGAGTCCTTAGTTCTGAGTTGTCTGGTACAGACTGCCTCAGTCCCAAAGTTGTCTTCTTCATTGGTGCCAGTTGCATCTCTGAGCTGTCCAGCATGCTTGGAACTAGAGACCCCCTGGAGCCGTATCTGTCCTTGTTAGTTCAGAGGAGTTTGAGTCAGCCCAAGTTTCTTCGGAGTCATCTCTTCTCCTCGGAGCCTTGGCACAGATCAGGTCTGCTCTGGCTTCTGCCTTGGGAGGGGTCTGGCCCTGTCAGGGCGAGACTGCGATGCCAAGCTCTGTTCTTTTGGGCCCAGACTCCCTTCTCTTACCTGGGTGGATCGGCTTTTCGGGCAGTGAAGAGGGCCTTGTCTGTTCCAAGACACCAGTCAGTTCTACCCCCAGGGAACAACCTTCCAAGTCACTCCTTGCACCACAGCCTCATCCACTTCCTCCAGCTAGACAGCAGGTGTCAAGGCTTTAGGGAACCCCTCATTTGGGAATGCCTTCTTTTAACACCTCCCCAGAATGCACAGGAAATCCAGGAGGTTCTTACTCTTCCAAATGGGAGCCAGTCACTACCAATTCAGAGTACTGCCCTTTGGTCTCATCACTGCTCCCACGGTGTTCACCAAATGCATGACAGTAGTAGCAGCTCACTTGAGACTGCACAGATTCTGAGTGTTTCCATACCTAGATGACTGGCTTGTCACTGCCACGACTAGGCATCAACTCCTAGAAGCCAGACAAAAAGTTCTTCAAGTGTGGTCCTCTTTAGGAATAACTGTCAACTACAAAAAATGTCACCTAGAACCAACCCAGGTCCTAGAATTCATAGGTGCCATTTTAAACACAAAAAACACCATAGCCTCTCTTCCTCCTCAAAGATTATGGACAATTCAAAGACAAGTTTTGAGCATAATCAGTAAGAATAAAGTACCAGTCAAACTAGTTCTCTGAACTTTGGGCTCCATGGCAGCATCAATAATTATTGTACCCTTGGCCAGCTACCATATGCAAATTCTACAGTGGTTGCTTGTGGCACAATGGTAGATACCAATCCTGTGTCCACACCAGTTTCCATCACCAACATTTGCAAGAAAGATCTAATATGGTGGACATGTTGAGAACAAATTCTACAAGGACATCCTCCCCTAAACTCAAGGCCACAGTGACTACGGATGCCTCCCTGCTGGGGTGGAGGGGCATTGTAGTGGAAAGACAGTCCAAGGCACTTGGTCCCCAATAGAGGCCTCGTTACACATCAGTGTTCTAGAGATTAGGGTAGTGCTGTTAGCATTGCAAGCCTTTCAGGATGCTCTCCCCTCCTGAATGATTGGAATTCAAACAGGTAACATATCCGTAGTCTGATATATCAACAAGCAAGAAGGAACCAGGTCTTATCCACTATGCCAAGAAGCCCTGAGAGCGTGGCAGTAAGAGATCTCATCAAACCACTTTATTATAGCAACGCACATTCAGGGGGAGTCCAATGTGATAGCAGACAATTTAAGCAGGTCCATTCTTTTACCTCACGAGTGGTCCCTCAATCAGTGTGTGTCCGAGAGAATTTTTCAGTCACGGAGTCAGCCTTGATGTGTTCTATTTGCCTCTCCCCTGAACAAAAAATGCAGCAGCTATTTTGTCCTAATCCCCCCAATGGGGAAGCCCCAAGGAATGCTGTTCTTCACGATTGGCCCCTGGCCTCCTTTATGCCTTTCTGCCAATACCTTTGATCCCCAAATTTCTTCAGAAAGCCATCAGGTTGAAGAGCAAAGTCATCCTCATAGCCCCTTTGGCCTCAACAGATTTGATTCCCTTTCCTTTGGCCTCACCTAATCAAACAACCTTGGATACTGGATCCAATTCCAGATCTCCTGTCCCACCCAACAGACATGGTTCATTCCGACATTCGCAATCTCAAGCTGACAGCTTGTTATCTCCACTTCCAGTAGTAGCCAGACAACCTATGCTCTTTTCTCCTGTTCATTGCATACTACTATCATCTCATAAGCCTTCCACATGAAAACTGTATTCTAGTAAATGGAAGAAGTTTGGATATTGGGCTCTGCAGAATGACATTGAACCCTTTTCAGACCCAATTCAGGAAATCCTCAAGTTCTTGGCATTGCTTTTTGATAATGTGCCCTCTGCCTCCACCATCAAAGTTCAACTAGCAGCCATCTCCAACTTCCATATTGGCTTCAAAGACTCTTCTCTGGCCTCTCACAAACTCTAAGTCTTTATTGAAAGGTACTCTTTTGTTACGACCTCCATTCAAAGACCCTACTCCACCATGGGACCTCAACTTGGTTTTACAAGCAGTCAGTCAACAACCATTTGAACCTGCCTACACTTGTGATATTAAGTGCCGTTCCTGGAAGACTATTTGCTAGTCACGCTCACTTCTGTCAGAAGAATTTCAGAGATTCAAGCCCTATCATCTAAACCTCCATATCTAGTCTTTCATAAGGACAGGGTTTCACTCAGAACCAACCCTTCCTTCCTTCCTTCCAAAAGTGGTCTCTGAGAACATCAGTGAATGTATTAACTTCCCAGTTTTCTTCCCCAACTATTCTAATAAAAGAAAGTATTGTTTACATTCTTTGGGAGTACATAGAGTACACAGAACAAAAGACTTCAGAAAATCACACCAGCTTTTTATCTCCTCCTCGCATATCAAATTGGGACAAGCTGTATCCAAAGTCACATTAGCAAAATGACTGGCTAACTGCATCTCCTTTACATATTCCAAATCCAGTGTTACTCTTTCAAAATTCCAAAAGGCTCATTCCACAAGAGCTGTAGCTATATCAGCTGTTTTTCAGGCTAGAGCATTCATGGACGACATAAGTTCAGCAGCAACATGGGCTAAGCCCCATACCTTTATTACTCGTTGCATAGATAGGGATAGAGCATCATTTGACTCAATGGTGCTTAGAAATATCCTTCCTTAGTCCACCCAGGAAATATGGTAGCTGGGGACACTGCCATCTGCGAAGGATAACATGAAAATTGACAACTTCAGGTAAAATTATGTACTCATCATAGCGTTCCATCTGAGTTGTCAATTTTTATGTATCTTCAACTCCCCACCCTCCAGCCCCCTACCTAATTCTTTTGGAAGAAAGGGTGATTTCTACCTTATCACAATCTGGCTGATTATTTTAAATGGTGATTTGACCCAGACATGGTCCCCACTGGAAATATAATTTTTTTCTTTCCTCCTGTTCTTCTGCTTATTCTGCCAAAAACTCCATATGAGTTAATGAACCAGTTGTATTATGGGAAAAGGGGGAAGCTCGAGAGGTTTTGGTTGCCACGAGCTTTAGCAAGCAGCTGAGATGGTTCCAAGGGATCGAAACCAAACCCATCCATTGAGGATATATGAAAATTGACAACTCAGATGGAACATTATAGTGAGTACATAACTTCTTTTTTTTTTTTTTTGTAAGTACAGTATATGTCCATTTTATTTCACAAATCACTAAAGAGATTTGTGACATATTTTAAATATTACATGACAAAACACATTAAGTATGCAGGTAGACCAATAATATTGTTTCATAGGTGTATACTAGGCTACCAGTCACTAGGCCCCTTATAAGCCAAACCCTGCAAATGAAATGTCTCCCTCAAATTTGATTTATAGAGGGGGTGGTTTACTGACTGCCTCTGTCCATCAAAGAAATAGTCACCAGACCAGGGGTGAATTTCCAATTACACATCCAATGGTCCAAGTTGCACTTAAATATGCTTAGGGAGGAACTTTGTTTCACACAGATGGGTTAGCCTGTTCCAGAGATTGAGAATTCCCTGAGAAACATATCTGTTTCTCCGACATGTGCTATTAATATCACAAGCAAAATGTAGGTCTTTTGAGCTAGTATTTCTGATGCTGTTTATTTTGCAGATGTGCAAAAGGTTCATTAAAACAGGGTCGATAGATGTCTTGTACACCAGGCAAAGATCACCCCTTAGTAGTCTGTAGGATGCAGAATAAACAGGGCTTTGAGATGATCAGCACAGGACATTGTGTTTACGCCTTGTGTTCTTTTTTTTAAGGAACCTTTGTGGACGTTTCAGTTTCTGCATGTTTCTGGTCAGGTACATACCAAAGGGGGCATTATATTCTATGATGGATCTGATGAGGGGTCAAGTACAATGACCTCTCTAGACCTAGATGACATGCTCTTACTTATAAGCTGAGCAATATAGAAGGATTTTCTTACCTTGGACATATGTTGATCAAAGACTAGGATACTATCTACATGCGTTCCCAGATCCCGGACTAGTGAATCAACTTTTAGGCATGTTTTATTGATGGCATATTTACCTGGGGTGGCTGATGTCCCAAAGGCTTCTATAATACAATTTTTGGTATTGAATTTTAACCCATTGCTTTGGCACCAAATGTTTGTGTTAGACCTTCCTGAAGGGTGTTTACTTCTTGGGGGGATTTAGTGACTGCTCACAGTTTGCAATCATCTATTAACTTGGCCAGCCAGAGGCCTTTGACATTGGCTTTGACCTCTGAGAAGTAGATGCTAAAGAGGAGCAAGCCCAACACTGTGTCCTGATGGACTCCACTGGTGACTTACCTCTTTGTGGAGGTGGTTTCACTGATACTAACCTCTTGGGTCCTATCTGTGAAACAGCTAGTTATCCAGCATGTTATAAAGGGGTTTATGCCCAAGTGGAGTATTGTATCAAATGCTTTAGCCAGAGATAAGTAAACAATATGTACTGCTTTCCCCTCCTCCATTGCTGTAGTGGCATTTTCAAAAAAGTCCGCCAGGTTCAATAGGCATGACCTTCCTTTGACAAAGCCAAAAGGAGATGGATCCAGTGTCTGGAGGTCTCCTGTGTCTGTTGATAATTTCTAATCATTCTTTCCATGGCTTTGAAAATAAGATTAATCAGACTAATGTGTCTGTAGTTTCCAGGATCTGTTGAAGGTCCTCCGTAATGAAGGGGGTGAGCATCTCAGTTCTCCATTCTCATGGCACAAAGCCCGTGTGTATGATTATAGTTAAATAGTGACTGGAATGGCTCATCTTTTCATTACAGTTCCTCAAAATATTATACTGTTTAATAATCATAAGAATTTTATTTTGCATTGTTGTAGTTTGCAAATTGCCTATTTTAGCTGTAAAATATGTCCCATTTAAAAACGCTGGTACTGTTATTGTCCTACTAATGTTGAAACATAATGTCTGTAAGCTAAGAAACCATATTTGACAATGTACTTAAATCTTTGTTGCACCTTTTAACTGTAGTAATCATATAATCCTGAGAATTCTTGTAACACTGGGGTCAAAACCCATAGAAAGTCGTAACAACTTGTATAATCACATATGTGAAGTAATGTCATAACTAATACTATCATTAGCACCGATTATATCAGATTTGCATTAGTCAAACAAAATAATATAAAAATTCAAATGATCACTTTGAAAAAAATAATTAAATCATGCCATCTATTTCAGTGTAGCATATAACTTTCTATAAAGAAAACCATTTTGTTCCATGACTGCGTGTCTGTGTGGGGTGGGGTGGACCATCTCATGTTCGGTATTATATAGCCCTTAGTAAATCATATGATACATTGTACACTGGAACAGTACTGAAACATTAGTATTGTTCCAATGTACAATGGGGCAATACTGAAACATTAGATTCTATAAATATACCTCGTCTCCATAAATCCAGAATCAGTATACACTTATAAGAACATAAGTAGAATTTCCGGTAAATGTCTCAAAATCTATCTATAAGTCATGCAATCTGTCACTGAAGTGTCAAGTCAGTTTTTTTCTTTATTTATTTGTTAATTTAGTTGTAAAGAATCATGTTACTCAGATTATTTTGTTTTTAACTTATTTGTAAGATACTGAAACAATTCTGCGGATCAGTCTTTATCTTATCTCATTCCTTCAAGAAAGTTTCACCGTGATTAAAATAAAGTTGTCAGCTTGCCAATATAATAAGAAAGGCACTTTTATTTGTTACACTTCATCTATGGTCAGTTATCTTCATTTGAAATCTGAAGGATTTGTGGCTTGTATACAATTCAGACATCAGAGGTGCAGTTCATTAACTTACTAAACAGTATCAGATAGTTGACATTTATGATCTGTACTTCAACCATTTTTATAGAAATTACTTGTATAGTTCTAGATCTCTATCTCTTTAGCTTGCTTCTTTTTTCAGCACAAAACATAATATATATGCTGGTAAAAACTGGCTGTAAGAATTCGAAAGTATAAGGTTTTGTATATCAACACAGAAGATGACTTCATTCATTGAATCCTGATATGCAGCTTGTTAGTAAAATTCACTAAGTACTGTGGTTCCTGCCAAAAAACGTTTATTGTAGAGAATTCTGTCATGCAGTGTGACAGAAAAATAAGTTAATCCATCTGCTAGAAAGATTAACATTAAGCTTAGGGAAAAAACAAAATCCTTTGAATATTCTCATTAGTTCCATGTTGCCTATAATTTATGAGGCCTCCTTTTTTAATTTCTCCAAGTCTTTAGGGTTTTTAATACCATAACAGGAATGGACTCCATTCCTAAGTCAAAGTATGATTAAAATTCATGAAATTAGTATTTCAATCTTTGATGTCAGCCAGAAGTCCTCTTTGCAGCACCTGCAATGTGCCCAGTACGGGGTTACATGTATTGGTAACATATCTAAATACAATTGTAGATTCTTTTTTATAAGTCCCATTGCTCCTACTACTATTGGAACTGTCTGGGTATGTTTATTCCACATTGCTCTCATTTCTGCCTGCAAATCCTGGTATTTTATAACTTTGTGTATCTCTCTGTACACAAAACACTGTGGTCACTGGGTGTGGCAATTTCAATGATCAATGCTATATTTGTCTTCTTTTCATGGACCACTATATATTTCTAGCATCTCACTTTTGAACTGTTTGTAATGGGTGTTCCCATGTGATGTCGACTTCATATTTTCTGCGATGCTTTGTGGCTCATGCTTCCAGTGTTTTACAGCCACTTCAATACCATAATGTTTGCACAATCCCCTGTGCAACAGTCTTGCCACATTATTATGCCTTTCAGTATTCAGTCCTTCTGTCATTAGTATGTCACAACCAGCAATGAGGTGTGCAGCTGATGTTCTTCGTGTTTCACTGTTGCAGTCATTACATTTGGGTAATCTGCTTGCAGGTTGCCTTCAGTCGGCCTGATTAACAAAGTCTTGGGTCCTGCATCGGTTGCTGTCCCTTCTTCCATGATGTCAGGTCGTCAGGGGTATAAAACATGCAGCCGATGCCATTACATCAGTCTTTCTTGCCATGCAGTGCCTGAAGCAGAAGCAGTTCACAAGTGCTGGTCGGCCGACTCCTGAAATTTTCGTTTTCGAGTTTCAGAACCAAAGTCTTCAACTAAAGCTAAGTACCCCATTCGGGAAACTTTTTCTTGCTCCTTACAGATGTCAGTAAAAGTTAGTAATTGCATTACTTGTGGAAAGCAAATACCTCATAAAGATTTTCATTCATACTGTATTCCTTTCCTAGGCCTTGACAACGACGTACCTTGCTGTCGGTTTTGTACTTTATTTAATCAGCGCACTATCCGTCATCAGTATATTTTTGCCTCTAAATATTTCGGTTCTCGGTTTAATTATCCAGAAATGTCGTCGGTTAGCCATCCGACTACCGGGATTCCGAAAAAGCATAAAGATAAAGACAGAGACAGGCCGCCGAGGTCCAAAACTGCTGACGACGCCTCTCCTAAGCCAGTTTCCAGTACTCAGTGAGGCGCTTTCACAGCCCCTGATACCCGCTACTTCTGATTTGCAGGCCTCTACTGAGACCCATTCGGAGTCTGGTATGCCGCAAGATGCTTCAACTATGGAACCCGTGGATGTCACTATCTTAAATGGGTCCAGAGCCTCTGTGCAAGCACCGGCTTCTGAGTGTGTATTCAGGCCTACGGACTTGCATATTAAATTGACGTCTCCTTCATTACTTAGGCCTAAATCTCAATCCATGCCTAAAAAACCCAAAGCCCAGGCCACACTCTCAGGCCTCTATGCCTAAAAAACAAATAAGAATGGCTGAAAATCTAATAACTCTAATCAGGGGTAGCCAACCCCCCCCCCCCCTTCTAAGAGGCCTAGGACTGAGGTAGATTATAAATCTTCTGATCAGGATTCTGTTTTTGCTGACAACTAATCCTAAAGACCTAGGATGAAAGGAAACAAACAATTGATCAGATTTTCGGATATCTTTAGTCTTATTCAAATAAAATCTGAGCTGTCTATGCACTTCAAAACTATGCAGAGCACTTTCACTGTCAGATTGCGGAGAGAGGAAAAAAGTAGGCAAATTAATATACTGATTAAGTGACATCTCATTAACCACCTTAGGCATAAAAGAAAGATTAATATGCAAGGACACCCTTTCCTCATGGAGTATCAAAAAAGGTGGACGAGTCATAGTGGCTTGCAACTCAGACACCCATTTGGCAGAGGTAAGAGATAACAAAAGAACTGCCTTCCAAGAACAATGTTGCAAGGAAGCTGAAACAACGTGCTCAAAAGGAGCCTGAGTCAACAAATTATATTCCTGGGAGCAAGCTTGAATACAACTTCCCAGATGGCTTACGTCACGCCAGAAAAGCAAATTCATTTGATAACCTACTTCAAACAAATGGCCACAAAAACCCTGCTATCTGCAAGACAAATACTGCAAGCCTTGGGGTTCATGGCCTCCTGCATTCTTCTAATTCCATATGCAAGACTGCATATGAGGAAACTACAGTGGTATATAAAAAGCCTATGGTGTTAACATTCTCAAAACCTAGAAACAATGATTCCTATTATACCTTGCCTACGCCTAGAGTTCCTTTGGTGGGAAGAGGCCTGCCACCAAAACAAGGGACTACCTTTCACACCACCCCCTGCCACCCAAACCCTAACAACAGATGCATCAGACTATGCATGAGGGGCTCACCTGGCAGGGAAGTGCATTCAGGGCAAATGGAACCCAAGTCAAATGCACCTTCATATCAATGAAAAAGAAATGTTAGCTGTACAGAATGCTCTGACAGCCTTCAAGGACCACATTCTTCCAGGACAACTAATGGTAAAGACGGACACCACCACTGTTATGTGGTACATAAACAAGCAGGGGGTACACTCTTACCCCCTCTGCAGACTAGCCATGGCATTGTGGAACACAGCCTTTAGCTACCAAGTGCAGCTACAAGCTCAATTCCTGCCAGGAAAATTAAATACACTGGCAGAAGGACTAAGCAGAAATCTCATGGACCCACACGAGTGGAAACTGGAACCAAGGATTTTCAACATGTTGACAAGCAAATGGGGGAGCCCAGATATAGACATGTTTGCCTCTCCCCAGTACTACCAATTGGACAAATTTTGCACAAGGACTCCCCACAAACAAACCTGGAAAGTGGATGCTCTGTCCTTCAGCCGGAAAAACCTATCAGTCTATGCCTTCCCCCTTCTGCCTCTGCTCTCCAAAGTACTACTAAAAGTCAAACAGGACAAACCAAGGATGATTTTGATTGCTCCAGATTGGCCGCACCAACACTGGTACCCCCTCCTGCTCAGTGTGTCACTGTTATCTCCATGACACTTGCCTCAGACTCCTTCCCTGCTGTCTCAGCAGGAGAACCTGATTCTACACCCTCAGCTACCAACACTGAACCTTGCATCCTGGCTAATTACTTAATCTCTCCTTTACCATCCCTCAGCAAACCTGTGATGGATATCATTTTAGAGGCAAGGAGGCCTAGTACTAGAAAATCTTATGCTGAAAAATGAAAAGATTCTGTGCCTGGAACCAATCTCAAGGGATGAGCACAGCAGTGCCAAGTTTACCTCAGATTTTACAATACTTAACTGAGATGTTTCACAAGGGCCTGTCTTTTTCCTCCATTAAAATCCATGCATCAGCCATTTCAACTCATTATAACACAGAACCTCCCCTCTTCTCTCATCCACTGCTCAAGCAGTTCCTCAGAGGGGCCAAAATTTGAGACCACCCAGGAGAGCTCCAACCCCAGCCTGAGACCTTAACTTTGTCTTGGAGAAACTCACTCTACCTCCTTTCGAGCCAGCTGCTACTGCAGATTTAAAATTTATTTTTTGGAAAACAGCTTTCCTTTTCGCAATCACTTCAGTAGAAGGGTATCTGAATTACAGGTCCTTATGGCAGTAGAGCCTTTCATCATTTTTCATGTGGACAGGGTGTCACTCAGAACCAATCCATCTTCATGCCCAAGGTGGTATCCAGTGTGGCACTTAATCAGTCCATTCATTTGCCAACCTTCTTTCCCAATCCACAGAATAAAGGGGAACAGATACTGCATTCCTTAGATGTGCACAGACAACTTAGATTCTACTTGAACAGGACTAAGCCTCAAAGGAAATCTGAACAACTGTTGGTAGTATTTGCTGCAGGGGCAGAGGGGAAGGCTGTTTCAAAGCAAACCATTTATAAACAGATAAGCCATTGCATTCATTTCTGCTATAAGCACCATGGAAAACCTATCCCCCAGGGGATCAGACCTCACTCCACCAGGGCTGCATCTACCATTACAGCCTTTCTCAGAGGCGTCACTACCAGGGACATCCTAGAAGCTGCTACCTGGAGTTCTTTACATACTTTCACCAAGCATTATCATTTGCCAATTTTCTCTAAATCCAGAGCTGGCTTTGCCACTGCAGTCTTGCAGGGCCTAATAGCTGGCCCTAATTCTATCTAAACTCCTCCTCCCAACCATAGCTTTGGGAATCTACCCAAATGTAATGACTGCAACATTGAAACATGAAGAACATAGTACAGTTGTGTATACTTACCATAAATGTAGATGTTCGAGTGTATTCACTGTTGCAGTCCTGGTCACCCTCCCTCTAGCCCCCTGACTTCTTTTGGCTATACCTCTACTTTCCTTTACTATGCTTAAAAGTCTTTTTAGTGTATTTGCTTTTTTGTTGGAGGTATATTTTTGTGCTTTTATGTTTAATTGCTTCCCATTAGGGGGGCACCTGACAAATGGGGCAAGAAAAACTGATGTAATGGCGTCGGCTGCATGTTTTATACCCCTGACGACCTGATGTCATGGAAGAAGGGACAGCAACCGATGCAGGACCCAAGACTTTGTTAATCAGGCCGACTGAGGGCCAACCTGCAAGCAGATTACCCAAATGTAATGACTGCAACAGTGAATACACTCGAACATCTACATTTATGGTAAGTGTACACAACTGTACTTTTCCAATTCTGTTTTACAAAACCTATAATTGTCTGTTTCTCTCACATGTTCAGTGGACTTGTAAACCAAAGTGTACATAGCTCACTATCTTGGGCCGCCAATATTAACCTTTCATCTCTGAGTTTGAATCCGCCTCTCCTTAACCATTCCTGCATTTGATCCTGATCAACATGAGGTTCTTCCAGAAGTTTTCTATACTTTCAACTATATTTATGCATTTTCCACATTTCTTGTCTTCTCATCTAGTCCCTCACCTTATAATCTTTCTTTTGTTTTTTGGCATATTCAGTTGCTGCCTGATTTTTATCTACTTCTGGTTTGATTTCCATTCCTGCTTGACACTGGTATGCTTTTTGAGGCCTCTACATAATTTTATTAATGAAACTGAAAATTCTTTATTTGACATAAGTCATCTGAAGTTTAAATTTGCCATTTTCTCAATTGCTCATTGTCACTTCGTTCATAAAGATTATGGACTGCTGTTGTATGGATTTCTCAGTTTCTTTTTCCTCCTACATGCTGCTGTGTCGATAATTGCACCTTCAGTGAAATCCACAGCAAATAAGAACTCAACCATTTTCCTCCACTTTAGGTGAAAACCCATTTGAAATAAATGAATGGAAGGAGACAACATTTTCAGACAATATCCAAGATTTAGTGATAAGATATATTTATACTGTTCCTTTAATTACATACATGTTACACAGGAGACATAATGGTTCAATCTCAACTAAAAGTAAGAATACAGTGCATTATAATATGAACATAAGCCTGGCGTACTATATGACTAATATAAAATTATTCACAAGATAAGACTAATCGAGTTACCTGCTCATATCTACACATTGCCATAAATGAGTGTCAGAAGAGTTTGTATCATGTGATGTTAGACACCAGACAAATGGTATTATGTGTCAGTTCATTCACACAGCTGCAAGTAGGCAAAATGTTCTTTTTCATGCATGTTGTCATGCCAGCATAGACCTTGTAACAGCTTGAAACTGCATTGTGTTCATGTTCATTGCTGTATCAGAATTCATTCAGTTATGCTGCCAAAAATACGTAATGTTGCATAATTGTCCTATATCTATCTGTCTATATATATATATATATATATATATATATATATATATATATATATACAGAGAGAGAGAGAGGAAGAGAGAGAGAATCTGTTTGGTCAAACACACTTTTCTCAAAGAAAAAAAACGGGCCAGTTTGTGTTACCAAAAATCATCTGATTGTCATTGGCTTTATGTGTGAGACTGCATTACAGTGGGGATTGAGGAATTGTCCTTGCCCCATGATAGTGCAATCATGGATTTGGTATGCATAATTAGGGTCTATGTTAGTTCTTCGAACACTTAAAATTTCGAACATTACATGGTTGAGACCAAACGTTAGAAATTTCAAGTATTCAAAGATTGACTTTCAACGGTGCCGTACGGTGCAGATAGAGAGAATTTCCCTTTTCTGCACTGAAGTGCAGTCTCGGAGTTGGTATATTTAAGTAGGGAGGTGTGGGGGCGCAGGGGAGCTTGTTCCCCTGCTAACACTGTTAAGGTGTGGTTTTTTTTGTTTCATTTTTGTTTTATTTAATATTCAAACATCCAAATGTCGAACATTTGGTCTCGACCATGTAACGTTCGACATTTTGGATGATCGAATATTTAACATATTCCCTGGAATTAGCAGGAGGTGTGGAGAGCTTTTAATATTTGATAGGTTGGTCATCAATCACTTGTACTTGATTACTTCTGCTTCAGTATTTGTGTTTTTGATGAAGGAACTGCTATACATATTATATATATCTGTTTAAGGAAATGGGATATATATTCACATTAAAATTATGACTTATTCACCAATATCTAATGGGTCGAGAGTGGCAAGAAAAAAGGAATTATTTTGAAAATATTGTAACATGCATTAGGAAAACCAGGTCTAGCTCTGGCAATGCCATCCAACTTGTAATGTTTGGTACAGTTATACACAGAAGTCTAGGTAGCTGCTTCAAGAATAGAATTACTGTCTAAGCCCTTGAAAAAAGCACCAGAAGAAGCTCTAGTAGAATGAACCTTTACAGAAGAAGGAAGGCTCTTTCCATGAAAAGTGTAACAAAAAAAAACAGCCTTTGAAATCCAGGTAGAAATAGTTTGTTTGGAAACAACTAATCCTAAAGACCTAGGATGAAAGGAAACAAACAATTGATCAGATTTTCGGATATCTTTAGTCTTATTCAAATAAAATCTGAGCTGTCTATGCACGTCAGAACTATGCAGAACACTTTCACTGTCAGATTGCAGAGAGGGGAAAAAAGTAGGCAAATTAATATACTGATTAAGTGGCAACTCATTAACCACCTTAAGCATAAAAGAAATATTAATATGCAAGAACACCCTTTCCTCATGGAGTATCAAAAATGGCGGACAAGTCATAATGGCTTGCAACTCAGACACCCATTTCGCAGAGGTAAGAGCTAACAAAAGAACTGCCTTCCAAGAACAATGTTGCAAGGAAGCTGAAACAACTCACTCAAAAGGAGCCTGAGTCAATTTCTCCAGAACAAAATTAAGATCCCAGGGAGGAGGAACAGGCTTCCTGGGAGGTCTTATATTAAGGATACCTTTAAGAAATTGCTTAGCCTCAAATCTAGAAGCTAAAGGAGGAGCTGATAAGTGGGCCTTAATAAAAGAATAGAATAAAACAGCATTGAGCAGCTCACACAAATAAGAGTGATCCAAAGGAACATCCACAGTAAGTGGGTCCAGGTTATGAGAGAGAGAGAGAGACACCAAATGGAAACCCTCTTCTGTTTAGTTAAGTAGGATTTCCTAGTAGTAGTTTTCCTGGCTTTCTGCAGGACCTGCAAGACATCCTTAGAAAAAAGGTGTCTGAGAGATAAAGATGGCTGCCATTCTGTAAACACTGCTGACCTGCAGCTCCTCAATAAACCTGAGAAAAATCTGTAACCTGAGTCAATACCAAGAGGTTTGAACATCAAATTAAAGTAAAAAAAGATGCATCTACACTTAATTAATCTATAACCAGGAAAAAAAGTGGAAAAAAAAGTCTTTATCTATCAGGATTCCAAGTGATTAGCTAGCTCTGAAGAGAGAAATAAACAAAGGACTGTCTGCATTCTTCATTTTACCTGTCAGCTTGGGGAAAGGAAAATGTCACAAGAAGGAAAAAGCATGGAAACAACTACTACCAAAACAAAGCTGTCAGAATTACAGTCACCAGTAAAGGATGGGAGTGCGAAAAAAACAAAGAATTACTAGACAGCAGGAACAACAGAAACCAGAGACTAGATCTAAAACTGATCAGCCACTGAACATGGACGATATCAGACATGCTTTATTGCTTGTACAAGAAGCTTTAAAGGACCTGACTACTCAAATACAAACTTTTGGAGTTTCATGTAATCAGTTGCTGCAGAGAATCGACAAAACAGAGGCTAGAATTTCAGAAACCGAGGACAAAATTGACTTGCTGGAGAAGAAAACAAAGGTACATGATGTGGAGTTACAAGCCATGCAAAGCAAACTTACTGATTTGGAAGCGAGGTCTAGGAGAAATAATATTATTATTAGAGGGATCCTTGAAAACATTCAGTATGCAGAGCTAATACCAACTATAACACAAATACTTGAAGTTTTGTTAAATGATGCTGATGGAGTGAAACAAATTGTTATCGAAAGGGCACAAAGAGCACTGAGAGAGGTACAAGCTTCTAATATGCCTAGACCTGTATATGCTAAGATATTGAACTTTCAAGATGTTAGCAAAATACTTTTTACTGCAAAAAAGAATGGTGGCTTTGTTATGTGGAAAAATAATAAAATATCTCTGGCTCAGGATTTACCACTGCAAGTAAGGCAAGCTAGGCAGTCTTTATCTGCATACTGTAAATTTCTGATTGACAAGCAAATTAAATTCCAGATGAAATATCCTAATGTGCTTACATTTATGGTGGATGGGATTAAATACTCTGTTTCTACTAAAAACGAGGCAAAGGGAGTGTTTCGGCAGGTTTTAAAGTTTTACCTGCATCAGGGGGCTGAAAGAAACTTCCATTGAAACTGGCATGCTCCTGAGGTCAGATCCAGTATCTACTATACTTCGAGGCTTAGGTAATCCTTTGTTCCCTGCTTGTCGTTTAGGCCTCTGTAAAAGCAATAAAACTGTTTGTTTGCGATAATCCGAGGGTCTGCTGGCCGTTTTCCGAACTTTTATGACCTCTACGAACTTTTTTCATCGAGTGGTAAACAGGAAATCTCCTGAATGCAGCTGAGAGTGTGGATTTCGATGTAACACTTCCTGTGGTCCGGCTGCAAATGCGGTCCCCCGTCGCGAGTATTACTAATGGTTTCCTGGTTTGAGAAGCTAAAAAGAACTGACATAATGTGTTAATGTTTTTTTTTTAACAAGTAGCTAACATTAGAATATGTACGTGAAGCATATAATAACATCTGTTTTTCCTGTTTCTTTTTCCTTATGCTTTTAGTTTTGAACCAAATTATATTTTTACAATATCTGCAGTGTGTGCAAGGTATAGCACTATATATATATATATGAATATAAATAGGTAAATAGTGGCTATTGGGTGGTGTTAATCAGACAACTAATGTCAGTATAGTTAGGAACTAAAGCATGCAATTGCAAAACTTTGATAATTGGTAGTTGCAGGCACTGTGTATGGTACAGAATTATAATGTGGGATGCAGTTATTTTTTCTGTTTTTTTTTTTTTGCCTTCTTTTTTCTTTCTTTCTTTCTCTCAATAAAAGTGGTATATAAATAATGATTGTAACAAAAGAGGTATTTGGGGTAGGTATAAGTAACTAGTTAATATATTAAATTTTTTTCTATAAATGGTAATACTACCTTACAATAGAGATTTGCTTAATTAATAGTTGGAACATAAGCTGTAGAGCATTAGCAGTGTTTGTTGGGGAATGTTTAGTTTAGACTTTGTAGTAGTTAAGTTAGAATATATAGGTTGTAAGTTTAGGAAATGTTTTAAGTTTTATTACATGAAGCTTTTAAATATGTTTGTGTTTTTAACCTTGTTCATGTTTTCACATACCAGACCTATATAAGTCCTGGTCCAGGGGTAAAGTGGGTAGGCACTGACTGGGGACGGGATGTAGGAAATGCTTCCAGATTATGTTTAGTATGCAGTTAATACATATCCATTGGATAATTTCCCTTTTATACTATTATTGGATAATTAGACCTGTCAATGTGGGAATTAAACTCATGGAATGTTAAAGGGCTCCAGAACTTGAAGAAGAGGAAGCTGTTACTACACATATTGCTACAGGACAAAGCACTGTTTGCATTTTTACAAGAAACACACTAGTTAAAAGATCAGTGGGATGATATTAGGAAAAAGAACTGGATTAGAGCGGTGGTGGCATCAGAAGGCAAGACAAACAGTGCTGGAGTAGCTATAATTATTAAAACTCAATACAAAGACGAGATTTTAGACTCTAAAGTGGATCAAACTGGGCGATGGTGTTATGTTATTTTATCGGATAATGCGTTTGATAAACCTCTTTTACTTTTGAATATATATGCACCATGTAATGACCAACAAAGTTTCATAACATCATTATATCCAATCTTAACACAGTATGATGGTTATTATTTTATTATGGGTGGGGATTGGAATACCTATCAAAATCCAAAGTTGGATAGGTCTTGTCCACAAAGAGCATTTAATAAGCAGGTCGGGGTAGCATTAAATGACTTCAAGGAAGATTTTCAATTATATGACCCCTTTTGTTATGCACATAATATTGATATTGCAATTAAGTATACCTTCTATTCACCATGCCACAAAATGTGGTCTAGGATAGATTTTTTCGTGATATCCAAAGAATTAATTAATTTGGAACCAGTAGTGGTTATACATACTCGATATCTATCAGATCACTCAAAAATTTCGTTGTTTTCTAAAGATTTAAAAGATACAAGAATGCATAGAGGTTACAATTGGTCACTTAATCCAAATCTGTTAAATAAAAAGGATATAATAGATGGAATTGTAAAATATCTGAAGGGTTTAACAGATAGGATGAAGCTTCAGGAACATACTCCTGATATTGAATGGGCAGCAGCTAAATCTCAAATTAGAGGATTTCTTTTGCAAAAAGCCTCATATTATAAGAAAAGGCAAAACATTGATATTCAAAAATTAGAAACAAAAGTGGAGCTACTCGAGAAAAAACTGATTCAGAATTTTAATGCTCAAACAGAGAAGGAAATGTTGAAATGTCAAAGGATCTCTTCTTGCTGCATAATAGTAGAGTAACACTTCAGGAGCATAGGTGTTTAGTGAAATATGCCAATAATGTTCAAATACTGTCAAAAGCATTGGCAAGGATTATAAATCAATCAAAAACAACTGTACATATTTCAGTAATACAATGCAACGACACAGTGTATTCTAAAACTGAGGATATTATTGACATTTTCGAAAAAATCTATACCAAGGTTTATGAGGGTCAAATTGATAGGTCTATACATAAACAGAATAAAAGATTCTTGCAAAAAAATAATTTTCCAAAATTAGAAGACAGTCTGCAAGGTGATCTGATTAAACCTATATCTTCAGAGGAAATAGTATATGTAATTCAACATATGAAAGTACATAAGTCACCAGGTCCTGATGGTTTGACAGTTGAATTTTATAAAGAGTTTGCTGATAGTTTTGGTAAAATATTGTCTCATGGATTTAACTGCATAATCAGAAATAAAATTAGTGACCCCCACCTTAATGCGTCAAAAACAATCTTTATACATAAAGCTAATTCAGACCCCCAAAGCCCGGATAATTACAGGCCAATAGCATTAATAAATGTGGATATGAAAATTCTAACTACCATTATAGCATGTAGATTAAAAAAGATTATGATCCATTTAATTTCTAATGAACAGGCTGGATTTATGGCAACTAGAAAAACTAGTGATAACACGCTTACACTACATAATATGATGATGCATGCTAAACAAAACAACTCTAATATTTATGCCCTTATAATAGACGCCCAGAAAGCATTTGATAGAGTGGATATAAACTTTTTGTTTGATGTGTTGCCTTATTTCAATATGCCACAGGAATTTATTCAGATACTACAAATATTATATAGTAATCCGTATACTACGTTATATATTAATAGGAGTTATTCTAAAAGAATACAGATTAAAAATGGTACACGACAGGGTTACCCTTTGTCCCCCTTGTTGTTTAACCTTTATTTAGAACCTCTATTTTTATATATTAAGCAAAATTTGTATCATAATGCACCAATACTTTATAGGAATAAATTAGTAATGTCGGCATTTGCTGATGATCTTATTATTTATTGTACAACCCCAATTTCTGACAGTGAAAAGGTATTAAATGTTATAAACGAATTTTCAGAAGTCTCTAATTACAAAATTAATTTGGATAAAACTAGTATTTTCCCGTTAAGAACCCCTAAACCTTTTTCATTAATGTCCCTGGTGGGGAAGATATCATGTAAAGAAAATATCAAATATTTGGGTATTAGCTTCTCTACGGATAATAAGGACTTTTATAGTAATAATATTAAACGAGTATAGGAAGTAATAGTAGCTGATTGTGGCAGATGGAGGAATTTAAGACTACTGGTATTGGCAAAAGTATCAATAGTGAAAATGAATATATTACCACGAATGTTGTATATCTTTAGGTCTGCTCAAGTATCAATTACAAAGACAGTTTTTAAACAAATTCATAAAGATCTAGCTAAATTTATTTGGGAGCCAAAGAAAACTAGAATATCGTATGAGAAATTAATGACCCCGAAGAGTAGAGGAGGACTTGAGTTACCGAATTTTGAAGTATACTATTTAATTGTGAACGCCAGCAAGTGTTTAAGAATTGCTAATTACGAGGTAATTAGTACAAAGTGGATACCAACTTGGGTGGTCTTGAATTACAAACATATTCTAGATCGGAACATAAATCCTAAAGCTTTACCCTTTTTGGGTAAAAGTAGTTTGATAAAGTATGGGATTATGGACCACTTAAAAACATGTGTCATCTTTGCAAAATTTATTCCAATCATTAGACTTGTTGCAATATATGATGGTTTTTCAGCCTTTCCATAGGAATCCCAATTTTAAACTAAATAATCAGTTGATTGATCTTAGTAAATTCCCATTAATAGTTAATTTGACTCTGATTGATGTTTTTAATAAATTTCATTTAACGGCTTCGCAAGTTAGGCAGGAATTGAATCTTTCTAAGAGTTATATGGTTGACATGAGACAAATCAGAGAACTTGCTCTGAGTCATTTTGAAAACTTTAAACCGGTAGTCGGAATTGTGGATAAATGCTCTGAATTGTGGCAGGCTCTCCAACAGGAGGTCAAATTTATAACAACAACAAATAAATTAATTAAAGATTTAAAATTCCAGGATAAAATTCTGTTGTCAGGGTATTGGGTAAACAAAATGACAGTAGCAGATAATCAGGTATTAAAAGCAATTGATTTAACAATAAAATCGGTCTCTTTTCAAAAGTTGATGTATACAGTTGATGATTTGGAATAATGCTTATTATAAGTAGTCTTAGGTTACATAAATTTAATTCTAGGAATTCTCCAACTTGTCCATATTGCACAAATCAAACAGCAGATCTTCTTCATATGTTCTGAGCTGTAAGTGTATATATAAACTTTGGAACTCTTCTTAGAACACAACTACAAAGTAAATGGGTTACCTGAAAGTTCAACGTTATCATGGTAATTTATGATTCTATTCATGTTCATAAGAGAGCTCTTGATAGGCCAGACTATAATATGTATGAATATTTTAAGAATTAATCAATAGCTAAAACAGTTGTTGTTAGAACCAGGCAAAACATCATGGGATAATTTCAAGTGCTATAGTGCTTGTAAAACCAATAATCATAAATTACATTTGAAGCAAAGTAACAAAAATCTTAATACATTTTAAAATATGGGAAAAGGTTTTAACATTATATTAGCATAATACTGTTATTAGGAAATATTAAAGTTTGGATGTATATGTGGAGGAAACATACTTTTGAAAACATGTATGATATGTATGGAAAAGTACTTCTACAAATGCATGCTACTTTTTCTTCCTGGTGTCTTCAGTTTTGGAATAATGCAAGCTGTTTATATGGAAGATGTATCCATGTAGATATTGTATATAGTTTTGATATTAATAGTAGTGAATTATATGTGAGATTTTATTGTATTTTGAAAATATATATCAATAAAAATTTATTATGGAAAAAACACATTAAAGGTGTCTATGAGAATCAAATATAAACAGTCAGAAGAATTTTGGGTAAGGATGGATTACAATCCCTTGTCTTGTGGGAGTAGATCCACCCTGTGAGGTAAGTGATGATTGCCTTAAACTAGATACTAGAAGTAGAGGCAACCAGTGCTGGCATGGCTGGATGTCTTGTGAGCATCCTGTTGAATCTTGAACAGGACTTGCCATGAGACTAGCTAAAAACTACCCTTCCAAGAAAATGAGAGGGCATCCACCTTCCATATCAGAGGATCTGGGACTGTGGCACAAAACAGAAGAAGTTGACTGTTCAGAAGGGAGGCAAATCCATTCATGGGATTGAATACCAGAAGTGCCAAAACAAAGAAAGCCAGCATAAGAGATATCATCTCCTTGATGTTGATGTGCTCCTTCTGCTGATGACCACACTATCCATATCTGAAGCTGTGAACAGATCCTGAGAGGGACTAGGCCTTCATGAGACAAAGAAGAAGAGGAACTATAAAGTCTAGAGGATGTACATGTTGAAGCCACAACAACTTCAGAAACCACTGCAATGTTCTCATGTGGAGTTTGGCCAGACAGAGCACCGGAATGGTGGAGGCCATAAAACCCATAGCTCTCAGAAGTTCCTGGCTGCAATGGAGGCCAGGGGAAGAAAAGATTGAAAGTAAGAAATGAGAGTTAAGTTCTTTGGAGGAAGCAGAGATGCCAGCATTGGCACCATCTGAATCCAACAACCCAGAAAGACATGATACTGAGATGCAGTCAGAGAAAACTTTTTGAAGTTTCTCTGGAATCACAAGCTCTGAAGAAGAGAAATGGCAAAACTAAGATTTTTCAAAAGGATCTCTGTAAAGGATGCCTGAATCAGCAGGTTGTCTACTTAAGGAAATATTTGGATCCCTTGAAGCCTGCAAAAAAAAAAATCACAGGAGCTGGGGATGTGGTGCACACCCTTAGGGCAGTATAAAGACCAAAGGACAAAGCACAGAACTGAAAATGCCAGGAAGCAGTAGAGAAATGCAAACACTTCCTGAATAGAGGATGGATCATAATATGGAGATAAGCATCCTTGATATCCAGAGACACCAGAAAGGCCTGAGGGCGCAAGAGAGGAAACAGAGTCTGAATGGATAACATCCAAAAGGAAGGTACCTTCAAAAAAAGTATTTAGAGGAGAGAGGTCTAGAATCGGTCTCCAAATACCATCTTTTCTAGGCACCAGAAACATTCTTAAATAAAACGCCATCCCCCTTTGGGACATATGCACCTCTTGAATAGTACTCTGAGACAAGAGATATCAAAGAACCTCTGGGGAAAAAAGGAAGTTGATCCCGAGGAGGCTGAGGAATGACCATAAAAGGAGGATGGGATATCCACACCATGAAGTACCCCTGACGAATGATTAACAGAACCCAAGAATCCTGAGTGATTCAAAGCCAAATAGGAAGAGAGAGAGAAAGGTGAAGAGAAAAGAAAACCTGTCTGGGAACAGATGGATAGTCAGACAGCACCTGGTTTGTCAGGAAAGGAAGGCTTCTGAATCCCTGCAGTCTGAGTGGCCTCAGCAAGAGGAGCCCTTTTACTGTCCTTTTTACCTTAAGCAGGAGGGCGAGATTGCCTATGAACAAAGGCTGGCTTAGAAGGATAGTTTGTCTGAAATTTAGGCACAGGAGAAACAAACACTTGTTTAAGCTCTTGTAAGGCCTACCTTTGTCCTGAAGAGACTTAAACAAACCAGCATCTACTTCCCCAAACAAAAGTTTATTATCCAGAGGAGCATCTATCAACTCAGCTTTAATATCATCAGTTAAAGGTTGAAGCCTAAGCCAAGAATACCTCCTCATTACTGAACCAAAAGCAGCAGCACTAGAAGAGGCATCTGGTACATCATAACTACATTTGATAGAATGACGAACTACTTGAGACGAAGTCCCTAGCAAGGAAAGAGCAGAAGATTTACTCTCAGAGTCTGGAAGATCAGAAAAAAGCTGACAAGCCTGAGAAAGAAGAGCCAACACATACTATGTGAGTCTGATAATTAATTGCCCTAAAAGCTAGGGTAGCAAAAGTATAAACCTTCTTACTCAGTCTGTCCATGGTTCTCCTGTCCTTGTCAGAAAGCACTAACTTGGATGAAAGAAGCAATTGACATGGCTTACCAGACATCACAGAGGGTTTGGCAGCAGGACATTTGAGCAAAAAGGGTACAATCCTCAGGGTCTATGTTATATGTTCGAACACTTAATTGTTCGAACCACTAATGATCGATCGTTAGTGATCGAACAATTAAATGTTCGAACATATAAAAAATTAATATTTACAAAAAAAGAAAATGTAAAGGATGTAAGCAGGGTGGGCAAGCCCCCCTGCACCCCTCACATCCCCCGCTACTTAAATATACCAACTCTGAGATTGCACTTCAGGGTGATACAGTGCAGAAATGGAAAATTTCCCATTTCCTACATTGTAGCATGCTCTTGGAGTCGGTATATTTAAGTAACGGGTGGTGTGAGGGGAGGAGGGGGGATTGCCCCCCTGATTACACCCTTTAGTTTTTTTTTGTTTAGTTTATTTATTTATTTATTTTTTAAATATTCGAACATTTAAATGTTCGATCACTAAAGGTCGATCTTTAGTGATTCGAACATTTAATCGTTCAAATATTTAACATAGATCCCAATCCTCAGGCACCCTATGGAACCTATCAGGCTTTTTGGGAGCAAGGGCAAAGAATCAGGTGCTTTAGAGGCATTGGAAAAAAACATCCAGTAAAGCAGGTGAAACAGGAGGAATAGCCGCAGGTTTAGGATATTCCATCTGCAGTAACTCATAGTACCTCTTATGGATATCAGAGACCTGAGCACAATCCCACTTAAAAGATCCATCATCCTAGAGATTGTATCCCCAAAGGATATTTCCTCAGAAGGATTATCAGGGCTATTAGATTACTCCTCCTCTGACCATTGTCCAAAGGAGAAGGAATCTAAGTAGAATAAGTAAGGGATACTTCATCAGAATCCAGCTGTTCCTCAGAAGAATTCCATTCTCTGGGCCTTTTAAGCTGAGAAGAGGATCAAAGAGGAGCAGGAACTGCAACCCCTTGAGGAGGTCTTAATGACAGTAAACCATTAAATAACCCCTGAGTAAAGGCATGCCACTCACTTTGTGGAGCCCTAGGAGCAGAAGAAACATGTTTAATTTTTTGTTGCTTTTTTAAGGGAATGTCCACCCTAGAAAACTGAGAGGGCTCTGACTCAGGACGGCATTCGACAATCATAGTAGGAACGTCTTCCATAAGAAGAATCTGCGGAACCCCCCCTTGACCCCTCAGAAATAATCAACTGTGGTTCCCCGTGAACGTCTGAAACGGTTGCCTCCAAAGCCTCATCGGACGTGCTGCCTGCCAGATTGTTGCCAGCCTCCAACCCAGTTGTGCAGAAAAATCTGACAATACAACCAGGTGAGTTTCTGGCTTTGTAACAACCTTGGGAGAAACACCCAGCAGAGTCTGGACAGTGGAAGATTCTGGTCTTACCTTTTTCATCATCTTCTTCCCTGACTGCTGTCTCTTGGGGCGGAAAATTCCTTCCATTGTATCTTTAGCAAGAAGCTTAAGATGCTAGTTCTCAAGATACAATGAAAGGGAAGAAAGCCTGCTGTGAAGCGTTTTCAGGATGAATGCCTGACAAATTGAACAAGGCGTATGGTCGTGAGAAGCCCCTAGGTAAAAAAGACACTTATAGTGGTGGTCTTTATGGGGAATCTGTCTCTCACACTGGCATTTACCCTTCCTGGATGATATTAACCCAAAACAGCACAAAAAAATTGAGAAAAAGAACAAAACCCCAACTGGGTACTTACCTACAATGGTGAGGACTTCAGCAAACAGGAGTAGTCACCGGAATACAAAAATGTAAATAGATCAATGGTTAGAAACCAGCGTTCAGACTGGCAGCAAAGAAGTTCTGAGGATGGTATGCCTGAATGTCATCTTTATGCCCTACACTATGCAAGGAGCATTTGACTGATGTTCAGCATACCTTAAAGCAACAGTAGGCTTTGGTAGACTGGCTGGATGTCAGGCTTCCACGGCAGGGAATCCCATATGTGATGAATACTGCAGCAGTGAATGTAAGGACATCATAGTTTAATTCAATACATTTATTATACACATTGTACTAAGAGCAATACTTTTTATTACTTGCATTTTTCCCCTCGTTGTCCTTCTAAACATTAATAACAAAGTGGGTTTTATGCTTTGGAGTCCTGACCATTAATTTAGCAGGTTCTACTATAAAACTCTGATTTCTACAGCCCTGAGCATCAGGACCATTGAAAAATGAACTTTTAAGTGTTTTTTTTTTTTTTTGGCAGGTGAATGAGCCCCCTGCGCTCCCATACCCCAGAACTTATATACACTGACTTCTCAGTCACACCAACTTGAAGAAGGGAGAGATTTCCCCAAATGAGTAAATCATTGCTTTTGTACATTTAGAAATTACACAAGCAATGATTTCATATAGCAAACTGTAATTGAGGTTATGCCGTTCAGTGTTTTTTCTGCTGGCAACCGACATTCAAGGAATTTCACCTCATTCACCTATAATTGAGTCAATTTAGCACAGTCAATAGGCCCAAAGTCTTTTTCAGCCACTTCGTCATGCAGAAGCACAGTTCTTATGTCCAAACTGCAAGTTGTTGAAATAGCTTGTTACAATTTTTCAATTTATGTTCTGTTTTCACATTATTTCTAGTCTTCTTACTCATCTTTTCCACACCACACCAGTCTGTTTTTCAAGGCCAAAGCACTCCTGCTTTTTCTAGTTAGCTATTTGGCTTTTTTTCCTGCTGCTCAGTCATTTTTCTATACAACAATGGAAAATGTTTCACTTATAAGTTCTCTCCATGGGCTTTGCTGTTATCAAAAGAATGAGAAAGAGAGTCCCATCCATCTTGCTGGCTCACTGTCTGCTGTGTTTCTGCATTCAAAAATATTTTTGATCCTCCATGAAAAGCATTTTAAAACAACTTACTTCTCTACTGTCTGGTGTGCATTGAATAAACATTTACCACACACACTCTGGTGTCCAAGTTTTTAATATGTTTTCCCTTTGCCACAGTTTTGTCAGGAACAGCTCTTTCCACTTGTTTGACTGCATCTTTACTAATATAAGCCTTGGTTACTTTCTCATGGCCAGATCTGGAACATACATGTAGTGTTCTTTCATTTAACACATTCTGCAATAGAATACCAGTACAAATGCTTAACTGTACGTTCATAAAGTTAAAGCAATCTATTCCTTCTATTTTCTCTGGTATATCAGAACATTTTAGATTTTCTCTGCTTGCTTTGTGTTCTGGTTATATTTTTAAACAATTTTTGAGAAGTCTCATATTCAGCCAGTCTTTCCTTCATTCCATCCCCTGATTTCTGCAGTTTTATCAGCTCAGCTGAATAACAACTTATAATTTATATCTTTCCTTCCAGTCTTTTGTCATTTTATTTTGTATATTCCTTCATCTTCTCACTTATTTTAAACACTGGTGAATGTAATTGATTTATTTATTTTTTCTCTTTAAATTACTGGAAGCCACTTCCTCTACTAAAGCTGAAATGTAAACTGCTTTTGGCTGAACAGATGCAAGGCCCATCAACACCAGTTTTTTTCTTCTCCTTTTTTAGTTGATTTTCTTGTACATTTTACAGATTTCTTTGTTGACATCCAGGCAATGTAATGACTAACCCACACTGACAGTTTTTACTGGCTTTCTTCACATTTTCTGTTTTCTCACTGGGAGAGCTCTAATCAACTCATTGAGCAGTGCTTAGCTCTCTCAGAAGTCTCAGCGTTATGGTCCTAGTCTTATGTAGGTGTATTAATTTTATACTCATTTTTTCTCTTGCTGACTCTTTTTCAAGCCAGTTCCATACCTTGTCCATTCCCTTATTTTGCCTCTGGACCTTAACTCACATGTGACTCTCTGCCCCTGCTCAGCATAATATATTTCTCTAAAATCTCACAGTCCACACCATCATCTTTGTCTATATGTTATTGTTATCTCCCCACCACTGTAAAGCACATGGTGGTATACTTGGTGCTGGCTAACAGTGCTTTAGCTGGATGTCCACAACACCCTTTCTGCCATTTATGACTACAGACAGATTTCTATCCTTTTTAGTAGGGCTCTGTATCAGCTTTCTGAATCCTGAAACATAGCCATGGCATATATCGCTGTTTATTAAGGTCAGGTACCATGAGTTTACTGCATTACTGTGTTTAATACACATACTATATCTGCAGTAGATACAGTATACCTGACCACCATGTCTTTATAGTTTAGCACAGCAGGCACATTCCAAGGCACTCATCAGTATTGATTGGTTCTGAATTGCATTGTGTGTGGCACAAGCATATCAGCTGTAAAATGTATTATGCAGACATTTGGTTGGAGATTACCGTATTCCGTGCTTTCACAGTGGTATTCCTTTGACTCTTTTACATATTTATTCATGTTTATATTTTAATAGTGGATGCCTTCTCTGTTCTATTCTGCAGCTTTCTGAATCTGTGCCGTCACATGTTGTGCAACATTGTCTTAAAGGATGACTGTAGTTATGCAAGAAAAAGTCATTCTATAACAAAACTGTTCAATACCAGTGGCATTGTTTATGTGATATGGACATATAGATATTAGATTAAAAATCTGGGCTTAAAATTTTAAGAAAAAGTTATATTATCTTCATATGTTCAAAATTCCACAGAAAGAATAAAAAAAAAATAGTTGAGAATCAGGATTTCATCACCAAGTAGCGGGATTACAAGGAGGGAAAAGAGATATGATGCAGTCTTGTAAATGATAATATTGGGATGGCAGTCCTAGGTGGTGGGTATGTAGAGGCAGATTTTTGAGACAGACTTATTTTTTACAGAAAAGGTACATTTTTTTGTCTTTATTGTAGAGGAAGACAATGCCACTTCATTTTAGAACTGCAGTTGTGGTTTGATGAGCAGCATGTGCTGTTCAGCAATTTTGGATGATAAAAATGTAAACTACATAGCAGTCAGACTCCTCCAGTATTACTTATACTTTACAAGTATGTGTGTTAGGTGGGGATGACTAATTATAACTGATATGTAGGAGGATGCTTTAAATAGTGGACACTTAAGTCTGCATTCGTCATTTAGCTCTCCTGAAGAGTTATTTGTGTTTCAGTTTATTTTATAATTGCAGCTGCAGTCTGGACCACATTTAGCTATCCTGAAGAGTTATTTGTGTTTCAGTTTATTTTATAATTACAGCTGCAGTCGGGACCACATAGGGTTTATATGGACAGCATGTACTGTACTGTACTGGGTGGGTAGAGGAGTTCAGTTTATAGAGGTAGAGGTGTTTGTGTTAATCTGATCCTGCTGATAAATTTTAGCAGTCGCTAGGGCAGATAGTACAGGTGCCACACTAAATGACGTAAATACAATTACTCCAACAACAAGAATGACACAGTCATAAGGGTGATTTGATTTTTCTGAAGTTTGACTGACTGCATCAGCCAGAATTGTATCGCTGACATTCAGATTCTGCAGATCAGTCAGCTGAACTGAGCTCTAAATTAAACCTACTACTGGAGAATTGTGAGAAGAGGGCAGGGTTTAGCAGAGCCATAATGTTGGGAATTACTTGTGCATAATTACTGCCTGCTTTCTAACCAAAGTGTATTGTATATGCACCAAGCCAGCACATACATGTAATCACACACTTTACACCTTCTCTAAATTTTTCTTAAGGTAATGTATGTTTAATGTGCCACTTTGTCATTTTGTCCTAAAAGTCAGAATATCATTATAACATGTTATGACTGAGATGGCAAGTTCTCTTTCAGGAATGTAACAAATGCTTTTCTTATAAGTTTGAAGATGCAGCTTCATTATTAGACCACGTTTCAGTCATGAACAGTTCACTTGCTTGAAATGTAATTTGAGTGTAATCCCACAAAGTGATCATTTGTTCAGGAGATGAAAAAAATCCTTCTGGCTTCTACATGAGAAAGAACTGCAGCATTGTTTTGTTAAAAAACATGCAGGACATTAAGTGCATTTATGGTTTCCCACAAAGATTCTGCTATATATGGATGGTGCCTACCAGTAAATTCTCACAAATAGTTATATATCAAAAATCAAATGCTGTTTGATCAAACGTCCAGAATTCACAAAGACTGAATGTAATAATAATACTGATTTCAGATAGCACTCTTGATACCTGAATATCCTATAGTTCTCATTAATATTAGTATAGATATATTTATGGCGGGGGGGGGGCAAGATCCAACCCTGTATCCTTCACCCTGCTGTCTACAAGTCTGATGCCACACACCAGTAAGTAAAGTAGATTTCGCTTTGTATAAAGTAAAGATCTTGTGTATCAGTCTCAAGGGCTGTGTGACCTTGAGCTTAAAAGTATAAGTAGGGGTGTGAGGGTACAGCTTGCTCCTGAAAATAAGTTAAACACCTTACTAGTGTTATCTAAGAAAAAGCAGATTGTACAAATGCAAATGATAAATGTATTTGTCTGCATATTAGAACTGTTAAAATGTGAAATGGTCAGTAGCTGTTTGATAAAGTTATCTTAGATAACATAATTCTTTTGTGAGAGGCTAGTAAAATATATGTTTTCCCAGCACCGTTTTTGTTTTAATATCTACAACAGATTACCTGCTGTCAATCAGTCTTGTAGCATAGTTTTGTAAGATGTGGCAATTTGTAACTTCTGGCATACCTATCAGCTTCTTAGCACAGGAAATCTGGACAAAGACAGAAGTAATGTGGGGACAAAGGCCCAAAAATAGGGACGGATTTTAAGTATTGCTGCCGTAAACTTAGAAAATTGCTTGAATAACAGGTTTTGTATCTACATGCATTTTTCTGAAGGATATGAAGTCTGAAATTAAAATGTCTCTCATTATGTAGTGATGTCAAGCCTCAATTATTTGCACAAAAAGAAAAGGTTTATGAGGAACAGATCAAAATAGGAGGCAAAAATCTGGCATTTGAGAGGTATGCCTATTGGTGTTACTTGGTGATATACTAAAGTCAGAGAGTATTTTTTTCTAATGCTAAAAAAGGGAACCAGGTGATAATTCAGCAGTTTTTTTAATATGCATCCCTTTTCCTTTTGTGGCTAGTTTCATTTGTTATTGTTATTGTGGGTATTCAGTCTTAGAACATTTGTTCAAATAGCATTTGGCCATTTGATATATACCCCTCACACCTCTTCAGGTAGAAAGTGTCAGTAGTTTAGCTAACAGCCAAAGAACAATCCTATCATCATCATATGTTGGTCAATAGTTAACTCTTTCCCTTAACTGGAGCTTTGTAAGTCTATATTTCACCTTTTGGTGGTGGTTTCTTGAGGTTTAAAAAAAAATCAAGTTAAAAACACATAGTACAAACAAATGTTTATATGACAAGAAATGTAAGCACCACTAAAGAGGTATAAATAGTAACATTGTTCAGCATAAACTCATTTTCACAGTGGTAGTATGCAATAGATTTCAGTCCTTAAAATGGATTTTATAAATCAAAGGGTACATAGGAAATGTTAATTGGTGTAATATTTTGTTAACAGCTTACAGCGAGTTAGTAAATGCTGAAGCTAGCCTCATACAGTTAGTAGCGCTTTTGTTCATTGAGCTATGAGCGTTTACATGAGGCCAAGCAATGCAGTCCATGTTGCCTGATTTTTAAGATATATGCAGAATATAATAATAATGCCTGTTTACATAGCTATGCTTTTGTGTTGTAATATTTTTAAAGGCAGCTCTTACTGTATGCATAATGCTGAATGTTATAACTACTCTACTTCTGTTTAAACCAGTTCATAGGTTCATAGGTTTATACTAGGCTATCTGCCCTAAGGCATTTATAAGCCTAGCACGCCACCCCTTATATGAAAAAATACTGTACCCATTAGTTTGTTGTGCCTCTGTCCAGCAGTGACACAGAGATGATCGAGGGGTAAACCCACGATCTCCCATCCACAGGTCAAGATTTCTCTTGAACAGAGCCAGCGAGGTGCTCTGCCTCACATGGACTGGGATTTTATTCCACAGCATAGGGAGTCTCTGAGTGATAATATTTATATCCTTGCTCTAGTGGTTTTGGTGGTTTGGATTTTTGAGTGGAGCATGTCCATTAATTCGGGTTGGACATGGCCTTGTATGTCAGGCACATGTCACCTCTGAGCAGACAGTATGCGACTGAATAGAGCTGGAGTTTCTTCAATCTGGCAGCATATGACAGATTTTGGAGTCCTTTATCCTTTTGGTGAGGAACTTTTGGGGTCTCTCCAATTGCTGCAGATGTCGGGTGAGATACATCCCGAATGGGGCATTGTACTCGATCATTGGTCTGATAAGTGAAGAGTACAGGGAACAATGACCTCACTAGATCTGGATGTGAATCCTTCATGATCAGGTGGGCAATGTAGAAGGTCTTTCTAACCACTTTAGCAATGTGAGTGTCAAAAGAAAGGCCACTGTCAACCTGGGTCCCCAGGTCCCTGATAACCTCTTCTGTGCTTAGTGGATTGCCACCTATATGGTAGCTTGGGGTTACCTTGTTTTTCCTGAAGGGTATAACTATACATTTTTTGGCGTTTAACTTCAGGCCATGGCTCTGGCACCAGCTATCTGTTTCCGTGAGTCCCTTCTGAAGGATATCAGTGTCCGATGCACTTTCCACTATGGCGCCCAGTTTGCAGTTGTCTGCAAACTTTGTCAGCCAAAGTCCTCCCATGTTGGCCTGTACTTCTGAGAAGTAGATGCCGAACAATAGGGGCCAAGGACCGAGCCCTGTGGGACACCACTTGTGACCGGCTTGGAGTCTGACATAGCGCCAGCAACTCTAACCCTGTGGGTTCTGTTCTTAAGCCAGTTTGCAACCCATCTTGTGACATATGGGTTTACCTTTAAGCTGGTAAGTTTTTCTACATTACCCGAGTGGGGTATTGTGTCGAAAGCCTTTGCAAGGTCAAGGTAGGCTGTATGGACTGCCTTTCCCTCATCAATGGCCTTGGTGACTGTTTCAAAGAAGTCAACCAAGTTCAAAAGGCATGATCTGCCCTTGACGAAGCCAAACTGGGTCGGGTCCAATGTCTGCAAGTCCCTATATCTTTGTTTATGAGCTCCATTATGATCCTCTCCATAGCTTTGCAGACTAGACTTGTTAAGCTTATGGGGCGGTAATTACCAGGGTCCGTAGAGGCACCGCCTTTGTGGAGTGGGACCACAGTTGCGCCACTCCTTGGGCACGTATCCTGTGGTAAGGCTGAGATTAAACAGCTGCCTTATGTGCGGGTTTAATTCCTCATTTAGCTGTAGCACACAGCCGGGACCATCCGGTCCCATTGATGCTGTGTTTAGCTTTAGAGAGAGCAGCTTTCACCTGCGATTTGAGATGTCTGGGAGGCTACCGCTGGGATAGTTATCTCTCCTTTAGGGGAGGGGGGGTGAAGTTTGCACTGAACTTGTCTGCCAGTATGTTGGCAATATCTGTGGGTTCAGTGATTTTTGTATAATTTTGGACTAATTCTGAGCATATCTGGGAATTTCCACCCAGGTTCCTAACATAGCTGAAAAAGGCCTTATGATTGTCCTTTGAATCCATGGCAATTTTTCTCTCAAAATTGGCCTTAGTTGATTTTATGAGTGCTTGTATTTTTTTACTAATAATGATCAGGGGTGACTTCCCTTTTATGGATTTTGTTCTATCATGTAATAGCTTTCTCCTCTTATTGTAAAGTTTGTTAATGGCTGGGGTCCACCAGACTGGATGTTTGCCCTTTGTGGAAAGAGTCTTGGTTTTATTTGGGATTGCCTGATCCATGCAGTCCTGGAGGTGTTCATAGAAGGCATTTGTAAGGGCTTCCGCAGCTTGGGTTGTGGTTTCCACTGGCTCAGGGGCCTTGAAGGATACCACACCAGTCTTGAGTAGTGTGAAGTTTGCTTTAGAGAAGTTCTTCACTGTGGTCTTTTGTTTGGGGTGGGGCGGATGTGGATTTCCAGTGAGATTAGTTTATGATCAGATCTCACCAATGAGGATATACTTCCGTGTGGAGCATTTTGTCCCCATGTTTGTGATAATGAGATCTAGTATATTTTCTCCTCGTGGGAACAGTGACTAGCTGTTCCATGGCATTTGAATTTATGAACTCCAGGAACTGTTGGGCTAGAAAGTTAGGGCTTGAGTAATGTTCCCAGTCTATATTCGGTAGTTGAAGTCACCAATATGATGGTGTTTGGAGATACATTTATACCCTCCAGTGTCTTCAGGAAGGCTGTGTGGGGTTCCTGAGTTTGAGAGGGTGGCCTGTAGCATGCTACAATTTGTAGAGCAGTTTTGCCTATGGTTAGTTGCACCTGGATGGTTTCCGTTGCCACCAACCTGGAGGTGTGGGTATCCTTTATGAATATGGATACACCCTCCTTGCGTGGTGTGGTCCGGGTTTTGGGGCCGGAATGCATGATATGAGGTAAAACCTAATAGTGCCGGGGTGCTCTCAGGAGCCTTGAGCCAGGTTTCAGTTACAGCACAGACATCGATGTTCTCCATACTGAGAAGGGCCTCGAGTGTGTGCATTTTGAGATTTAGACTTCTGGCATTGAGCAGCATTACCCTCAGTTTCTTCCCATTTTTGTTTTCTAGGGTGGTAGGTTTAGAATTTGAGTTGCAAAGTATTTAGTCATTTGCAGTTTGGTAAGCATACTTAATGACAGGAGTTAACTTTGATGGCTTAGAGTATACTGCATTTTGTTTGTTAAATATTATGCCAAAATCAAAAGCTTGGCACAGCAGATCTTCCTGTAGTCCAATGTCTGATTCTCTCAGCCTGCATTTGCTTACTGTGTGATTCTGAGCAAGTCACTTAATGAAACAGTGCTCCGGGGCAATTGAAAAATGAGGCTATTCTCCTCAATGGTGTCCTTGACCACATGCCTAATAACTACATGTGAATCTAAAGAGAACTGTTTTTGTTGTTACCTTTGAAAATATCAGGTTTGTAGCCTGACTCTGGGCTTCCCCACTACTATTACATACTACAACCTCAGCATTAATCAGTAGGCTGAGATCTTCCAAAGGAGGGAAATGTTTATATGTATCAATGATTATGGCTGAGAATCTTCATCTATCATTACACTCCATAGAGGAGGATATTTATTATTTAGCTCCCATCTTCTCTGTCTGGTCAGAGACATGCTAAAACACAGCCCATTACTGGCTTGTCTATAGCTTCCAGCGGCTGGAATTTCTAACTCCCTGGCCTCAGTCAGAAGATGGTCCACAGCAGTAGGTTCCTGTACCATCCCTCTGAGGAAAGAGAGTTGGCTGCATGTTGCTGGGTTGATGATCTCTGGCTGACACTCTCTAAATGGATACGAATCTCAGCAGGGCAATCAAGGCTGAGCCTGTGCACCAGCAAACCAGCTAATAAACAGCTGATTGTCGAACAATATATAAAGGAAGGACTAGCTCATCCTCTTCATTATATTGTACCATAACAACTGCTAAGTGTATATTTTTAAGATGATACTGTACTATATTCTGCCCTGTATTTTGCATCTTTTAAGGCTCCAAATCATCAGTCAGTAATAAACATGTAATAACATAATAATCCTGTAGTTAAATGATAAAAATCGTTCTGCTTTTGCTGTATTGCCTTCTTTAGGTTCTGTAAATATTTTGGCTTTAGCAGGCTGCACTTTAATATTCATAGCATTTAAAACAAGGAAACAAACTCTTTCATGACAGTCAAAGATAGTCTGACCCTTGAATTCTTTCTATTGCCATCAATTGCCTCATCTACATATTCTGTTTAACCTAACGTCCAATTTCTCCTTTCCTTGAAGTGCTATATCGCTGCCCCATGCATTCGTCAATTACCTTATTATGCTGACTGAAAGTGAATAATTGTATACATATATAGTCATTCTACTTTCTCGTTGTCTACAAAAGATGTGTGTGTGTGTGTGTGTGTGTGTGTGTGTATGTATATATATATATATATATATATATATATATATATATATATATATATATATATATATATATATATACACACACACACACACATATATATATATATATATATATATATATATATACATATATATACACACACACACACACACACACACACACACACACACACACACACACACACACACACACACACACACACACACTGCACTGAACTGTCACATATACGATAATAATTCCATTATGTAACTGAAGCCCAGCTGTCTTTCTTTTTCGTTCTAGACTGAAAGTAAATCAATACACATGGCATACTGTGAGTAATGTGCAACCTTCCATGCCTGTCAAATATTAAACATCCTCAAGCCTGATATAAACCAACAGATTCTTTAATTTCAAGGAGCTCACCAGTAAAGGAGTTTTATCAGTGTAATCATGTTTTCATGTTATTATGTGTTTGTGAGTACTGCAACAATGATTTATTTATTGAGCATTTTTGTTTTATATTGGTGGATCATATAAATGTAGTAATGAAATTTAATTTATTTGGGCTTGGTAGTTAATTTTGTGGTGCTATGTGTTTCAAGATTACTTCAAAACTGAGTGATAGATGCACCAAACTGCCTTCAGAAGTGTCTGTGGTTTACCAATCCTTCTCAACACCCTTACACCTTTAAAAGTACCCTAGCTATTCTGAAACGATACATGACAGAAAGCACAAATAATATATTACATAGTATTATTTTAAAAATATGACAGTAAATTACATTAGTAAAACAAAAATGGATTTTCACATAGAGGACTAAAGCAAAATATCTAAATTCATCTTCCTTTTCTTAAATAAAATATATTTATTAATACCTAACGTTTGGGTGTTTGGGGAACAAGCTAGAATTTTCAATATGAAACTTATTGTGAGGATCCTTAGGTTCATACTCACAATAGTAGACTATGGCCATGCTGCCGGCATACCTATATTGTGACTGACAGCATGTGTCATGAGCAGGTCAAGTAACATAAAAAGGCATACAAGTACATTTGGAGAGGAAATGCATGCAGTGGTATGAGTGTAGGGGCCAAAATATTTCTCCTCAAAAGTGTCATTTAATGTAAAACATTTTTCACCTGCAATTTGTAAAATAACTTCTGCATTTATTATTTGCTACAAATGAATGAATATTTGGTATATATGTTCTGTTTCTTTGTTCAAAGTTTAGTGCAGTTTCCTAATTCTGTTTGGACTTTTATGTTTTTTTTTATATTAAATTCAGCTCAGGCTTTTTATGTTCTCACTTTATAAAAATGGAAGAAAACCTTAATTCCTTTATTAGTGATACATTTGTTGGCAATGTTTTTTATTTATATGACAGCTGGATAAGTGGCCTGACCACTGTTGGTAATCATCATGTCCTGGGAAACAGGAACCAGGGAAATTACCCTGGTTTTGTGAGGGGACATACTCTATAGTTATTGTTGTAAATGATGTGATTGCAGGAGAGCAGTGAAGTAGTGTAGTTGGTGAGCCAAGCAATGCTCTTGTACATATGGAACCTGAAAATAGCTAGTCTACTGAAAAAGTAGCAACAGAGAATGTAATTTTATCCAGTGAAAAGAAACTATATTGAATGGGGCAGATTTTGACACTAGTGAATTTAATGATTCACATCCTTTGCTGACTTTCTGAGATGTGCATAGATGTTCCAATGAAACAATAAGGCTTCAAATGGGTTATCTTTGCTTCACAAACATTTTACATTTTTTTAAATATGGTTTTTATTGCTTTTATATTACTCATCCACAATATGCATAGTAGTTTTCATCAATAAATGTGACTTTATTTGGTCTGTCATACAAACACTAAATTGCCGTTTGGGTGAATATGGCTAAAGGATATTATGTAAACAATAAGATAGGAAGAAATGTACATTGTTAGACAGTACACTTATTTACGGGCATTGTGAGGCACAAGTCCAATGGGAGATTGCCTTACAAGTCCCTGGATGTACAGTAATATTTGTTCAATACTTACTCCTGAGAGCCTTTTTATACTAATGAAGTGTGCAGTTGTGTGCATTAAGGTTTCATGTAAGTGAATATTAAGATAAATGCATATTAAGTATTGTACCTTGTAAGATAGTTCTTCCACCAAAGGTTAGCTATAATTCTGAGGTGCCTAATAAGGGTGTGGGGGGCCACCAGAGATAATTCTCAACAAATGTTTACACAAAGACAATTAGAGAGAGATACATACATACCCCAGAGACCTCTTCTACCACTCACACGTGCATTGATACATATATTACACATATGTGTTACTCTGTAGTTTGGCATAGCAGTGGCTACTGCAGATGCCAAACCTAGATAATGCTATTTTAAAGCAAAGACACAGCAGGCAGACATGCTTAAACAAGGAAAAGGTGCCTTTTTGGAACTGTAAGAGGCAGAGATGTTACATTCCTGTTTTCCCGAGATCTGGGTTAAGGAAGCATTGTGTCAGTGATTCCCCTGGGAAGACGACTCTGAAGCAAGGAAGTAAGCTGGAAACTGTCCCTGATGTAGAATGTTTGGAAGAAGTCCTTGAAGCCTAAAACGAAAGGGAACTATTGAGTGAAACTAACATAGCCCTACCTGTATGTGTCTTAAAACCTGTTCAGTGACTGTAAGTATGGTTTTACTTTAAACTAATCTGTGAAGAGTTATAGAACAGGATGGACTGTGCTTTATCTGTTATAAACAAATGGATTTTATTTTTATTTTCCCCTTTTTATTTGTCTCTTGAAAATAAACCTATTATGCCTTATGATTAAGCTGATTGAAAATACTAATTTGTTCCCGTTCATATTATTAAATTCTACAGTAGGTATTTGGATTTATTTTTCTTATTATGTGTTAATTACCTCATAGGATTATTAAATAGACGATATTGCTGCTGTCATGTAGTTCATAACAGTGGGCACCAGTGCAGCATAATAGATCACAATACCATTATGTACATAAATGCATTCTTTGTCAGAATGATACTAGGGTGTCAATACCATGATAACATAATTGTATGTAGACCAGAGCACCCACATCTTGCTTCATTACTGCTCATGAACTCCTCTAGAGGACACAGGAAAATATTACATATGTCCACATCTCTGTTGCGGGTCAGTGATCCACCCCTGCATATGAAATGTGCTTTGTGGCTACTCATGAGTATGCACAATCAAGTATGAAACTCATATCACAACCTTGGTCAAGTGAGCATTGAGAAAAAATGTGATTCGGTGACATTTACCAGAAATTAGTTTATTAGCAAACTTGCCAGTCTATTAGCCTTGAAACTGTGTAATATACCACAGCTATTAACAATGCTCCTCTCACTATGGAATTTGCAGCACTTTTGCAAAAGAAGTTTGTTGAAGAGAAGAGGCTTCCTTGAGGACACTCACAACCACTACAGCTGAGGTAAGTGTTTAGGGAATACAGCCTGCATGTGCTAGTGAACTGGTCTAATACATCAACTGTCTTTCTACTTTTGCTTTTAGAGATGTAAGTGGTGACACAGTTGGACTGATAACAACTGATTGCTGACTATAGTATCATAGGAAGTTACTAGGCTATTGGCCCTGAGGTCCTTACAAGCCTAGCCAAGAATTTAGCCCATGTTCCAACAAGTCAGCACTTGATTTGAGGAGATGATGGACATAGGAGAAGTTGTTAATGTTCTATGAAGTTTGCTGTCATTGTAATTTAACTCTTCACAGTTAAAGGTATGTTTGCAGGGTGTACAGAACACAGACCATGGGAGGAGAGTGGGGACAGGGGGTGGTTCACATTGTTGACTATCATTTGCTTACCACTGTATTTTTTCAGTGTAATTAACAATCAGACTGTTTTTCTGTGTTATGCGGAGCTTGGGGAGGAGAGTAGGTTCTGAACATGACAGTCATTGTTTCTTTATTGTTTGGTAGGAGAATGTTTTTTTTTTTAATGTGTATCCCAGGTTGTGGTTGTAAGTGGTGGTGGAGGTGATGGGGGGCACTTTTGAATTAGTGTCTCCAAGATGTGTCAGTGGGTGTGACCAAGCATTTAATTTTTTTTTTTCTGACTGCTGAGATGTTGTTTGGGGCTGATGGAATTTCATATTACTAATACTAACTGGGTCTATATTAGAAGCCCGAAGATCTGTTTGAGCGAATCGGAATTGAGCAACACCTATAGCACGAACGATAATAATGGCGACCGTCCAAAACTGCAAAAAACGAAATGTCGAATTGTCATGGTTGGCCCATCTGCGGTATAGCTCCGTAAGGTAAGTGCACGATAGTTATGGACCTTAGGGTTAGGGTGCAGGTTAAGGTAAGTGCATAGACAGGTAATGTATGTAAGGTTTAGCGTAGGGTTAGAAGTAAGGTTTTGTTAAGTGTATGTGTGTGGATTATTTGTTTTGTTTGGGTGTATGTTTGTAGGGTAAGTGTGCAATAGTTACGGACCTTAGGGTTAGGGTGCGGGTTAAGGCAAGTGCATAGATAGTAATGTATGTAAGGTTTAGTGTAGGGTTGGAAGTAAATAGTGTGGGAAGAAATAGCCAGGGTATTGTTATGGCTAGGCTTGTATAGGCCCTAGGGCCGATAGCTTAGTACCAACCTATGAACCTATGGTTAGTGTATGTATGTGGTTTATTTATTATATTTGGGTATGTAATATGTAGTGCACGGTGGTGCTGGGCGACTATGACGATTCGAGATTTTAAATTCCGCGGTTTAGGGGGTTCGGCATATTTGCAATTCGGGCTATGTGTGTCGATGTTGTGATATTCGCTGTAACAGGTTTTCGGTTTCATAATATAGACCCTGCTAATCTATTATTGGAAGGGGAACACAAGTCCAGCTGAGCATCTCTGGTGTTGCTTGTTGGGGTTGGGGTAGTAATGTGTCATGAGCAGGACAGGTAACATATAAAGGCATACAGGTACATTTGGAGAGCATGTATCAATGTAACACTGGGGGGGGACAGACATGGTACAGTTGTAGCCATCCACATGTGTGGTCGTGGCTATACTTGGAATGTTGTGGGCCCTTGACACACTGAACTAATGTCATGCAGTACATATCAGATCTAACTATAACAGTATGCTTCACAGATGCATGATGTTCTCTGGTGTGCATTAGAGGCACACCTATGATCATTTCATGAATGTAGTCATTTGGCAAGTACATTTATAGGTGGCCTATGAGTGTTTTCAGTCAGGCATAGCACAGTCCATGATAATTGTGGATTTTGTGGTGGTCAGTTTGATGTGGTGCATTGGATATAACAGGCAAGCAGCTTGACATATATCTGTCATCACCTTTACAAAGCAAAATGCCTGAGAAGCAGAGGAAGCTTATGGAGGAGTTATCCC
Source organism: Protopterus annectens (assembly GCF_019279795.1). Taxonomy (NCBI): domain Eukaryota; kingdom Metazoa; phylum Chordata; order Ceratodontiformes; family Protopteridae; genus Protopterus; species Protopterus annectens. The sequence goes on from NC_056738.1 coordinate 489,392,383, forward strand.
AGGCAGATAATGATATTATGCTGCAGGTCCTCCGTAAACATAGTCAGCAAATCCTTTTTACAGATAACAGTGACTGGGCCTTTTGTCAGTGTGCCTGTATGAACTTATTGAATAGGTTAGTGCTGTCAGTGGTCATAACCATACACAAAAGTGAGCACAACATAGGGCCACTGACATGTTATATCATACCCACTACAAGACAAACTACCTTAAAGAAGAGTGGAGGTCCATGTGTGGAGGTCCGCCTAGACAGTCATACCTAAGTGACTCAGAGGAGTTCCTGACATCTCTGCATGATGGGAACAGAAATATGAACATTTGTTTGAAATATGAGGACAAATTTTGATTCTTATCAAAAGATTAGGCTCAGTCTATTGGAAATCACAGTGCAAACATCCAGAGCCCCATTGGAGGGAATGAGTTAACAGTGGAAGTGGGCCTTCATCAAATAGAATACACGTTTATGATGTTCCAAGTCTGTGACAGGGTGCCATTGTATGCATTCTGTACCATGGTCTGTGTGATTCTTAGCAGTGTCATTAGTCATGTCACCAGGACATATTTGGCATCACAACTAAGACAGCCCTGGGGAAATTACCACTCAGAAATCACTAATAAAAGTTAGATGTTTGTCAGATGTGGGAACTGTGGGCTTTGTCTGGGTGGCACACTGATGCATTTTATGTTATATACTGTGTACTGCAAACTGGGCAACTGATGTAGTGGAAGTCCTTATGGTTGATATATCATTGTTCCTGTGCTCCAGATGAAGCCTCGATCCCAACAGGCTGTCACAGAATCCACACATTGTGGCCTTTCTGTCCACTGTGGTGTATGGGGAAACACGTTTGCTCCTCTACATGCTGCAATATGACATTGAGAAACTGGTGTGGTATCTGTGAAGAAGATGCCTGGGGTACACCCATCATGTCCTCACCCCCCCAGTAGGTCATTAAAAGATCCCTGTAGTCAGCATTGTAAATGCTACACATACCTTGGTGTCTACAAGAATGACTATTCATGCATCTGCATGAGATGCAGTGCATCTGTACCAGCTCCTGCATAGTGTCTGTAGCCATACAGTAGTGGTCCATCCACTGTTTCTGTGTGTTGGAAAGGGTGAAATATTAAGAGTGGTCAGATACTTCTGCAGCATGGTGAGTGTCAATGTGCTGCTCAACCGGTTGTGAGAACAGCCTTATATCTATATATATATATATTTATTTCTGTGCTAAACCTGCTGGTAGCCCTAACATGATTTTGTGGTCTCTCTCAGTTCAGCAAGGTGGTCATGACTCATGCAATTTTTATAAGTTTCTGAATGTCTCTGCCATGTTGTTTGCCCTCATTTGCATTCACCATCATCCTTCCACTTGTTATATACTAATTTGCATGCTATGTCAACTGCTATGTTTCATGGGCTAGCATGACCACAGTGTGTGTGTCTTTGAATCACCACCTCTTGTCATGCAGTTTCTGAATTGCAGCCATGGAGTTAAGGTCATTTTCATTAATGTTTCTTTCTGACAGTTGGCAGAACCCTGGCATTAGCTGATTTGCCACATGCTGAAACACAACGTCACCAACATTTTCTAGCACTGAACCATGACATGCAAAAGCACATAGCTATGAATAATTATGAATATTACTAGATTGGCTTTCCAGACTGATGCTTATTGATGTATCGCTCAGGTTCCTGACTGGCTGCTGTTCTTGCTGCATTATTTACAATGCTATATGTTATTTCTGAAGCCTTGCACGTATGGATTTAAAATGACAAGTCCATATCTTTAAATATGATTTTGTACTATAATCAAGTGTGTAGTATACAAATATATGATTTATTTTGCTAATTCATTAGTACTGTTTTCTTGTTAATTAATGCACACTGTTTCCATTGAGTATGTGGTGGAAACCTATTATGAACTGTGCCCCTCTCCAATTATATAATCTTTTAACTTGCCAGTGTAAAACGGTACATTACAGCTTCTTGTCACATCTGCATTCTGGAGATTTTTATAACCACAGCATGACCTGAGTGTCTTAGCATAAAGATTTATTATTTGGTGGCAAAGACAAGTCAACTTATGCTGTATTCCATTTCAAAGAGAAATCAAAACAGAAAGGAAAAAGTGAAAAAATGTACATACATGTACTAACTATAAAGTTTACAAGGTAATGATGCCACCATTTTTCATTGTACCGCTGATGATGCCACATTATTTTTTTTTCTCCTTGGGTAGAAAGATTCCAACTTCCCAGAATATATGGGAAGTGTAAAGTTCTCACATCTCATACTGAATATCTGATATATCATATCTGTCAGGACATGGTTTCTCTGAGACTCTGTTTTCTTAGAGTTTACTTTAAACCACAACATTTGAGCATACCCACATCATTGCAATGAGCAGAGAACAAACAACACTGAAGTAAAATTTAAAATGAGCAGTCAGGTTTTGAGTACTTGAAGAAGATCAGTAAAGGTTGCTGCCATTGTTATCAAATTCCATTTTCACATGGGGGAGGGGTCACATCAACATTAATCAATGTGAGCAAATCAACTAGAGCTAAAGTTTACTCCACTGAGAAACTAGCGCTGACATGGAAGGAAATCAATAAAAGTACTATAAAAAATTGAATTAAATGAAAGGCTATTAACTCCAAGGGCACTTTCAGGCTTTTGCCATGCATGCCACAGCTTATAACTTTTTAGAGTAGCTGATTTATTTTCTACAATAAAAAGTGAAAACATTTCAGTTAAAAAAGTCCTGGCTTATTAAAGAGTTTTTTTTTAATTGGCTTTGTTTGCAATGCTTGTCTGACGAATGGTCTTTTTGCTTAAACCCGTTATATCTGGAGTTGTTTTTGGCAGTATTGATAAAGTAGTCTGCTGTGAGATGTGCATCTGAGCTCTTCCTGGAACCAGATTTGACTCATTTTGCAGTTCCTTCAAACACCAGGGAAGTGTGTTTTAATTACTTAAATTGTCATTTAACATCTGTGACAACTTTTTTTTTTTTTTTGGGGGGGGGCTTTATTTTACTGTATATGTTAATTGGGCACAATTTTGGCAGTGTTTGGGGGTCCTTCTTGGAGCATTGCTACTATCTTGTGATCGAGGGTTATTTGTTATCATCTGGGAGTTTAAATTATATGTCTACTACAAGGCTACAAGTCCCCAGGTCCCAGGCACTTGAATATCACTGTCCTGAAGTCAGGGACTTGTATGTCTTGTAGTTTGTACAGGCTGCTGCTCGACAGGAGTTTGAACTAAGTGCAGAAGCTGTATGGAGAGAGTGGAGCTGCCACACCTAACAAGCAGAGTAAGTAAGGCAACCATGGGGAGGTAGTGAGTGGGGATAGAAGATTAGGGTTTCAGGCAGTGATCCAGAAGGGATTTACGGTTAAGGAGTACAAGAGGAGTTTTAAGGTTAGGGAGCCAGAGGAAAGTTTAGGATAGGGAGCTGCAAGGGAGTTTTAGGTTTTGGAAGCAATCAGAATCTTTAGGGTTAGGGACATGGAGTAGATATTTTAATTGAGGTCTTTAGGGCTAGGGAGGGTGGTTGGAGTGTTAGAGTTGGAAGGAGAGGACTCAGGTTAGGAACCAGGTAGAAGTTTTAGGGTTAGAGTAAGGACCCTGGCAGGGCTCTACAGTTTAAAGGGGATGAGTGTTGGGAAGTCTAAGTAAAGATGAGGCTAGTGGGAGTTAGGCAACTTGCCTTTTAGAGCAAGTGGCAGCAAGCGTGTAGTGAGCATCTAGCATGTGAGCACTGTAGTAGACTCTATATTACTGCCTGCCTATCAGCAAGTTGTATTCTGATCGGCTGTTACATTTTTTTGTTTTTCATTCATTCATTTATTCATCAATCCATCCACAATCTCTTTTTCCCATTTTTTTTCAAATGGGGTTGGGATGTCACTTCAACAGTGTTATTGGGCAGCCATCATCTAGAGGCAATGTTCATACATCCATGTGCCTAGCACTGCCACTTGTTTTTCTATAGGTTCATAGCTGTGTACTAGGCTGATGGCCCTGGGGCCTTTATAAGCCTAGAAATAGGATTACCCTGGCATTGTGCCACTCATACAAGCTACAGCCAGTTTAGTATGTCCAATCCACCCACTACATGCATTTGGAAATGTGGGAGGAAACCATAGCACTTGGAGAAAACCTATGTGAACACAAGGAGAACATGCAGACTCCAAGCAGAAGGCACCCCATCTGCAGTCGAGAATCAAACTGGGGAGCCTTTTTGCTGTGAGGATTCAACACTACCTGCTGCGCCACTCTGCCACCCTTGAAACAACTACCTTAATTCCATGAATTTCTTACCTCTCCTGATATCACAGAGGAACATGCAATGAAGGTGCTCTCTCTAAGACCAAAATACTACTTATATAGGGGCCTATTGAAATCGATAAATTTAACCTGAGCTTAGTTACAGGATTTGTACCCAAAGCATGGAAAATTGCAGTGGTAATGCTCCTATACAAAGGAAGCTCAACTATGGACCTGGGAAATTATAGATCCACTATCATGACTAGTGTGATTTGCAAAGCTATGGAATGCATCATATTCGATTTCATAAACTATGATATTAAAAACCTTATCAGGATTGACCCACATCAGTTTGGCTTTGCTAAAGGGAGATTTTACCTATTGGTAACACAGGCTGCAGATAGCAGTCATTTTCTTCATACATTTTATTTATATGTGGCCAAATCATTCTTTGCTATACTCCATTCTGGCATTGTTAATAAACTAAGTGGCTCAAAAGTAGATCCATTTGTGGTGAAGTGGATAGCCAATGGGCTGAAAGATAAAGCCCACATAGTTAAGGTGGCAGGTGCCGCCACCGAAAGTATGAAGGTAATTAGTGGTGTGCCTCAGCGCTGTGTACCGGGATCCCCTTTTTTCTGCATCTTTTTCTCAGATCTTCAGACCAGGGATTAGGGTCTCTTAACTGCTTGTAGATGACTGCAAACTAGGCATTGTTGAATTTGCATTTGATATTCATTATAACAGGAATTAACCCTCATAAATAAGTGTTGTACAGAAAAAGGGCTAAAATTAAACATGCAAAAGTGTCGTATTGTCACATTTGGTAAACAACTCTCTCTCTGTTTTCCTTGATGTCTTAAAAACCTTATCAGGATTGACCCACATCAGTTTGGCTTTGCTAAAGGGAGATTTTACCTATTGGTAACACAGGCTGCAGATAGCAGTCATTTTCTTCATACATTTTATTTATATGTGGCCAAATCATTCTTTGCTATACTCCATTCTGGCATTGTTAATAAACTAAGTGGCTCAAAAGTAGATCCATTTGTGGTGAAGTGGATAGCCAATGGGCTGAAAGATAAAGCCCACATAGTTAAGGTGGCAGGTGCCGCCACCGAAAGTATGAAGGTAATTAGTGGTGTGCCTCAGCGCTGTGTACCGGGATCCCCTTTTTTCTGCATCTTTTTCTCAGATCTTCAGACCAGGGATTAGGGTCTCTTAACTGCTTGTAGATGACTGCAAACTAGGCATTGTTGAATTTGCATTTGATATTCATTATAACAGGAATTAACCCTCATAAATAAGTGCTGTACAGAAAAAGGGCTAAAATTAAACATGCAAAAGTGTAGTATTGTCACATTTGGTAAACAACTCTCTCTCTGTTTTCCTTGATGTCTCATGGTATAGTCAACAGCTCTCCCCAAATGATAATATAATCAGGGAATCTTGGAACCTGGGGTTGGTTAATTCCCTCTTCTTTCACCAACATGCATTCACAGTAGTCAGAAAATCCTGTTTAGCACAACTAATTTCTAAATGCATATCATCCAGGTCAAAACAGGTTATTGCCTCTTTATATGCAGCCCCAATATGAACCTTTACTGAGTACAATGTTCCCTTCTGGATGTACATTGCTAATTATGGTAAGCAACTGCAAAGACCCCAGAGGTTCCTAACGTATATTATATTGTGCATGTATATTCCATATTGTTGTAATTATGTTAGCAATGCTTGTGAAAGCTTCATGCCTGTAATCTCCCCCAGCTACAACAGGGAATGGCCTTCATTGTTTGAAACTGTATCTGAAAAAGATAAATGAATACATTAAAATGCATAGAGTTAAAAGGGTAATGTGAACATGTTTAAACACTTAGGGTATTGTTCTCACTAAGTATTGTTCCACTTTCCAGCATGTTTTGTGATGGGTCTACTTCTAAATTTCAAACATTCAAAACGTCAAACTGGTTATGATAAAGACCATAAGATCGAAGTTTTTAAACTATGAAATTTAAATAAAAATAAAAAAAAAATCTTTTTTTTTATGTTTTGCACGGGGGCAAGCCCCCCTGCACCCCCACACCCCCCGTTAATTAATTGTACTAACTCTGAGATCCCACTACAGAGAGAAAAACTGTAAATATACTGTTTCATGGTGTATGGTGATCTCCATTCAAACGGTTTGAAGTTTCAAAGCTTCAATTTAATGGTCTTGACCATAAGCAGTTTGACATTTTGAAAGTTCGAAATTTCGAAGTAGACCTATTATGACATATATCCCTACATGCGGAGGTGTCTGTGTGAGCCCATAAATACATGGATAAATAACCAAGCAGAATAACCTACAGAGTACCAGCATACCTCTCAACTATCCTTCATTTTCCATAATGCCCCTAATATTTTGTCATATTTTTGCCCTATCTGACATATATAATTTCCGGTAAGTCACGGAGGATTGCAGTCACTGAAACTTAATAACAGGCATTAAGAGTCTTATATGTCTTATTGTTTGGAAAATAGATGATGGAAAACCTGCTTTTCTATTAGCTTTTTAAGTGAATTAGAGTACTATAATATAGTTCTTGAGTTCTTGAGCAAAAAGCTTGAGAGATATGGGTATTAGCTATAGATAAATGCTAGAATACTGTCTGCAAATAAAGATGGGATTTGTTGTTTTCTTCCTAGTTTCAAAGGTATGTAGTATGCAGGCAGACATGGCTCATACAAATAATGCAGATGGTTATGGAATTCTGCTGTATTTTTGCAAGTGTTTTGAAAACTCTAAAATGCATTTAGTATTAATCCTTAACATAAAAAATAAAAAAACAACCAACCAGCAACAGTAAGAATTTTATGATATGGTTAGAGTATCTGGTAGAACTGTCATAGCCAAAACAACTGTAATAGAAATGCAAAAAGGCAGCCTAGCACAGAGATATTAGAACCTGGATCAAAGTGAAACAGAAGAAATCATCTAGAGGTTGTAAGGCTTCAACAGTATGTTGTCAGACCACATTGTCAAGGTTGTCCTTAGTAAGGAAGGGCACATCCTGGGGGGGGGGGGCTGTAATTCCAAATAACAATTGCACTTCAAAGCCTAGAAGACAGCTTTTCATCTGCATCGCTACTTCTTTTAATCACGAAAATGAAATATTGGCAGAGGGTTGCTATGCGACCTTAGATAATCCAGTAGTCTATAATTTACTGCCTTCCACTTATGGTTCCCAGCTGCAAACGTCTTTCCCATGTTACCTTAGGAACCTTATGAGCTTTTTCTGTTGATTAGCTATACTATGGTATATGTTTTGTAAACGTTTTGTTACATTTTTTTTACCAATAGCAGAAAATAACTGAATGATTAACTAGGAGGCTTTTGTATGGCAGTGAAACAGCAATTCTTTTAAAAATGTGAAGTTTCACTGGCATTGTATGGCTCCCAGTATGCATCTCCCTTCCTCATACTTGGCAGTTTGATTACTTTGCAGAATGAACCTTGTCTCATGGCATATAAGCTCCACTTAAACAACTCTACATGGATGAGTGATTCACAACTAAACAACACAACCTTCAGTCTGATTTAACCATGCTGAAATTGACCACATAATAATATAGTAGTAGTATAAATAACGTCTTAAATATTTGTTTTGTGGTTTCACAGTAGCGACAGAAGAATCTAACTAGAAAAAAAGTCCTAAGTTTTATGGAAAAAGATGTTTGGAAGTCAAATTGCACTAGAGACACCATGCTAATTCATTGCTTGGAACATTTATCATTTAACTATAGAATCTGAGGTTTGATTCTGGCCTCACTTACTCTCTGTATTTTACATGTTCTTGTGGTATTAGTGTGGATTTTCCCTGGGTGTTCCATTTGCATCCCACTTCCAAATACATGCTGTTTCTGTTTATTGATTACAGTAATAGATTTGCGTGCATATATATATGTGTGTGTGTGTGTGTGTGTGTGTGTGTGTGTGTGTGTGTGTGTGTGTGTGTGTGTGTGTGTGTGTTTGCTGCATTTTTTTAATAAACTGGAGTCCAGTCCTAGGTGTGCCCTGCCTTGTTCTCACTCTTTCTGTGATAGGCTTTGGGTTACTGTGAAAATAAAATGGATTAAACAGATAATGAAAGTGAATGACCATAATAAATGAATACATTATTATAGATAGATAGCAGTGCATTTATTTTCAAGCTAGAGAGATAGCGGTGACCTATGAGAAAGCATGCATTCTCAAAGTGGGGCCTCACAGGTAGAGCATTGTACTTTTCTGAAAATGTTTTGCCATTAACACTTCAGTTTCAAGGAACTGCAGAAGAATGTGTTATGGCTAACGTGTGTGTGTGTGTGTGTGTGTGTGTGTGTGTGAGTGTGTGTGTGTGTGTGTGGTGGGGGGGTGGTAATAGATTTTGAGTTTAATTGTTAAAGACAATATTACAGTTTATTTAGTATTAAACTGTTTACTTTGAAAATTATGTAAAAGACACTGCTGGAAACAGAGGCAAATGAACACTTTAGGACCAAAAACAAGAAACTCTTTAATACGAAACCAATAAAAACCAAACAGTAGTGTAAAGCACTTTTCGTCTGGCTACATAGCCAGAGTTCTTCAGACAAAGAAAGCAAACTTAAAAGGCTACAAAGAAGTATTAAGAAAGCAACCCCACCATCCCCACCCACCAAACAAAACATTTAACCATAGAGTTTGTTGCCAAATATAATATTAATATTAAATGTTAGTTGAGGTTTCTTTAAAATTTACACAAACTTGTTAAAATTATTTTAAAAGTATTTTACACTGTCTCTAGACACCTACACATGTTTGTACAAAATGTTGTTTATATATTCCATTAACTACAAAAATGTACACCGTTTCATCAGACCAGAGTTAAAAGGTCAATTTTGCTGTTACCCTTCCAAGGTGTGAATTATATTCTACGCTAAACCTCAGATTTTTTTATCCAGGGCTAAACAGGCAATCAGTAAGTCATCTACTCAAACTTTTTAGTTTCAAAATACAAGTTAGTGAGATGACTTCATTTAGTCCTGGTGCCCTACTGGCATTTAGCCTTAGTTGCCAAATCAGTTATAGTTGTTCCAACAATAATTGTAACGGACCCCCCTCTTAAGTTGAGTATAATCTGATCAATAATTCTAAAAACAAAAGAATGCCCAGAATTACCATTACAATGCCTTGCCAAAGCATTCTCCTGTTTGCCTTTGGCAATACCATGTACATGCTCATATATCCTTTCCTTTAGTCTTCTGTCAGTTTTTCTGACATAGAAGGCTGGGCATGTCTGACACTGGGCTAAATACACCACTGCCTTGGAATTACAATTAAACTGCCCACTAACATTATAAGTACTTCCATGAATAAAAAAGGTGCTACCAGTCGCCATAAAGCAAAAGTTGCAAGCCTCACATTTGAACATTCTAGGTGTTCTAAAGCACATAGCCTTTCCACTTTCTAGGAGGGCTTTTAAGTTTTTACCTCTTCTAAATGTTACAAAAGGTTTACTCCCCACCTTCTCCATGATCTTTGTGTCTGAACCAAAAATGTTCCAGTTTTCCGCAAAATTTTAATAATTTCATTAGCATCAACACTAAATGGGGGTGATGAAACTAATTCTATAGTTCTCAAGTCTACTGTCTCCTGCTGGTAAACCATCTGTAGGTACTTCTATACAACTCAAATTAAGGGAAACCTCTTCATGGTTACATAAGATAGGTTTAAACCACCCTGTCTGTCTTTTAAGCCGGATCTCACTCACAAGCTCAGACACCATACCAACTGGGTACCCTCTATGGATAAACATATTAGATAGGGCATCACACTCCTCTAAAAAGTCCTTCTCCTCTGACACCATTCTAGCAGCATGGACTAAATGACTTTTAATGACAGATTTTTTTCTGGTGGTGGGGATGTGAACTTCTATAAAACATGAAAGAATTAGAGTACCTTGACTTGCAGTAAATTTTAGCCACATACTTTTTACCCACTCTGTCCTTATTTAAATTAACATCCAAGTAGACAATAGACTCTTCATGGAAGACACTAGTAAATTAAAAAAAAAAACTAGTGGTATGGTTTAAACTGTCCACCAGTTTTACGACATCTTGTTGTTCCCCTCTAAACATAAAAAAAATGTCATCCAAAAACCTTGTATACACCACAATTTTATCCATTGTATCTGTTGTTAAACAAAAACTGATGTTCCCACTGGGCCATCACCAAATTCATGAATGAGGCCCCACAGGGTGAGCCCATGGCTACACCCACTTTTTGTAAATAGATGTCAGAATCAAACAAAACAAAGTTGTTAGACAACGCCACATCCAATAGGTCTTCCATGAGCCTTGTTTCATTAAAAAGAGCACCATGAAACTGTAACCTCTCCACCACCCATTCTATACCAATGGCACTCAGGGTAGAGAAGTACAGGTCACATACATCAATAGTTAGAAAGTTCATATCCTCCATAAACTCACACTTGATGTTAGCCAGAAGTGACTAAGAATCCTTACAAATTTGCCTTTCTTTTTCTACATATTTTTTAAGGGTAAGGTCTATCAGTTTAGCAGTAGCATAAATAATGGACGCCCTTGCGTCCACCAATGCCCTTATCAGGGGATTGTGAATATTCTTATGCATCTTCGGGATTCCAAACAATGCTGGAATTTTTGGGGACAAAGTCTGCAAATAGTTAAAAGTTGACACATCAATAGCTCCTTCAATAAACAAGTCATGTAAGAAAATCCTAATACGGTTGTAAGCAACATGTAACTCATGCAAACTTGCTTTTACATATGTAACATTATTTAGGACATCATTCATTCTTTTATTGTAGTCTGCCTTATCCATCAAAACTAACCCCCCTCCCTTATCAGGTTTTAGGAAGCGAACAGGCAATGATAAAAATAAAGACAAAGCTTCCCTTTCTTCTTTTGTTATATTCCATCCCCTTGTGTCCACAGAACAATTAATCAAGTCCCTCATCTCCAATTCAGATAGAAATTCAAATAATGACACAAGGGGGTGTAAAGGGGGGTTATAAGTACTTGCTACACATAATACTGGTAGCTGGTCTGACTGTTGGTGTCCAATAAAATGTTCAAGTTCACTTTCCGAGTAAAAAGCTTCAAATCCACTAGGGTTGCTAGTAAATTAAACCTAGTGGAAGGAAAAAAAGTCCAACCTTTTGCAAGTACTTCAATCAGTATAGGATCAATGTCGAAGGTAGTCAAGTTAAACATTTTAAAGTCTCCACTTTGATTAGTTATAACTTTACAGCATTGCCGTTCACCTGAAAGTTCAAACTGGTTAGTTACCTTTTCTTCTTGGTATTGTATTTGCTCGGGTTTTAATTCCTCAGTACTCCTCTTGTGTTGTAATGTCTCTGGTGGTTCTGCCCACGGTTGTCCTGAAAATCCTGCATCTCTCTAGCCCCATTTTCCATGCCTTCCTCTTCAGAAAAGGCTGAATAAAGCCCGCCATTTTTTCTGGTGTGCTAGTTGCTTGCATGTGGCTCCCTTTCCCTTCATCGTGCCTCTGCACAGCATGAAAAGTGGTTCCTGGCTCAACTGACCTAGTTGGATTGTAAGGGTGGATTTGCGATCCAGTACGGCCAACTGCATTCCAAATCTGTAAAGGGGGAGGTATAGAACACGCTGTGCCATTTTTGTAGTCTTTTAAGTCCCTATTGAGTTTCTTTATTTTTTGTTCTGTGTTTTTTATAATCTGTTGATCAATGGACGTAAAAATCCTCCTATAGTCAAACTGATATCTAGCAAAGTCAGCATCAGATTTTATGTCTTTATCTAAACTAGTAGTAGCCATTATTAATTTGTCAATAGTAAGTTGGTAATGCTTACACATTACCTCCATTAGTTCAATCCCATGTCTATTAAATAAGTCAAGCAGTTCTTTATGAAAATCTGACCCATCTTCCAAGCCTGTCGGGTATTGCCATGATCTTAAACCTTTAGGGACGACCCCCTTATGGATATACTCAGTAAAGTAACTTACTTCCAATTGAAGTTTCCTTAGTTTCAGTAACAGGTAGTCAAATATGCCCAGATTGGATTTAATAGTTGTATTAACTCCAGTCATTCTCTCTATATGCACCTCTTCAGGCCCAGATTTTAGTGAAGGGAGGTTATTCAACCATCCATTGAGGTTGGGAAGACCTCCTGGTCTCGAAGGTGGTGAAAAACTATCGTTTACAGTCACTGTTGCTGTTACTCCATTAGAAGCTATTACAGCCCTTGTTTGCACGTTGTCCATTTGTGTAGTAGTAGAACCTTTTTCCATATCAGGAAACCTTGTAGAAGTCCCTTCATGTAGTGTGTTCGACAAGGGGGGTTGTCGAGGTTGAGGTTGTGACAGGTGGTCCACCCGAACAGATAGATCATCAAGTTTCTGTGTCATAACATTCAGTAGGGCAGTAAAGTTACCCACTTCTGTAGCTGACACTTGGGAAGGCAGGGATAATTGAGTAACTAAGTCCAGAGATGTGTTCTGTACTCCTCCAGCAGGCATAATAAACAGCCAAACTCAATTCTCAAAAACAGTAAACCGACAAACTAGGTAAAAGACTGCTGGAAAAATGGTACTAATACATGTATCTCCATATGAACTACAGAGAGTTGAGACAATATTAGACTGGTAGAAATAGTGATACAACTACCAACACTGAAAAATCCTATATTCTGTTTACGACTATTGCTGGATCAGACTATTTTGTCATAAGTGCTCAGTCATTTATGGGTCACAGCAAAGCCATTATCACATTTCTTCTTACAAAGTGAAATACAAGGCCCATTGATGTAACAACAAAGAAAATTGTTAAGGAGCACAGAATGGGTGCCATACACAAGGAAAGGCAGACCTCTCAACTCTCCAAAGTTTCATAGGATGTCCAGATTTTTGCTTCATATTTTTGGTCTGTTCCTCATAACATTTTAGTTTACCAGCAAAACACTAAGGATTAAAGTCACTAAATAGTGACACACATTGGCGTTTCAGACTTCATGACTTCGTTTTCGTAAGAAAATGCATAATGCGCTAAAATTTGTTTTTCTAGTGAATTTCTAAATTCATAAGAGCAATATTTAAAATCTGACCTTAATTTTGGGGGCTTTGTCCCCCCATTTTTCTTCTCTTTGTCTAGATTTCTTTTGCTAAGAGATTTATATGTGTGAAGGAAAGCTTTTTTTTTTTTTTTTTTTTTTTTTAAGAAAAGTAAGCAATTCACTTGAGGTTAAGGATAACAGAATAGACTAAGGTTTACTGAAGCCACTCAGCTGTGTGAATGTCTATGTTGTGTGTTAATTGAAAATCAATAAAACTGGAATCCTTATTTCAAAAGTATTTCTAATTCCCCAGCACAAACCATGGATGCAGGTTCCATCGGTGGCATACTGTGTATCAGTGAGATTTATGCATAGGCATTTATGCTTTCTAAAGCAGTCTACTTGCTGAATTTTCATCTTAACCTATTTGCAGCTCTTACCTAATGTTTTTAACTAGCTAGTGTATCACAAGTCAGCATATGGACAAGTCTACACTTTCAGCTGTAGTAGTGAGTGCTGTTGGTGTTCTTAAAGGGTAGCATTGTGTGAAGTGCTACATAATGTGATCAGGTGGTTCTGTACACTTTCTTTCACAACATGGGGATAGATATACTTGTAGTGCATGGAGCACACTGATTACGCACTGATACTCGGAAAAAGACAAGCCAGTTAAGTGCCAGAGTAGCACAACACCCGACCTTAACACAAATGTTAAGCACTCCCTGCTGAAGTTGTTAAGGTTGGGTCCTCTGCTTGGCAAAACAATCTGCCAGTACTGACCAGCAAATGAGAGCAGCAGAATACTTGACATGGATGCCAAGATTCGCTCTCAAGGTGAATTTCTTGGTATCCAAGTCTTGAACACATACTAAGTAGGTTATGATTGGTGACCCAGTCATAATCCTCTATATTATCCCACACCTTTGCACTGGTGCATCACTAAGTCAGGAATTTCTGATTGATATCACATGGTGACCACTGCTTTTCTGAGACTGTTCCTGAGCTGGTTAACTTGTGCGGCATCATACCCATCCAACTTTTTCAGCCTTTTCACAGCAGAAGTGACATGCTTAAAAGCTAGTGACAACATTTTAATGCTTAATTATTACTCATCAAATGCATTTGACTTGCAGTTAGATTCATTTTAAAGAGTGATTATGGAGCACAAGGAATTCAATATTATTTTCAACTATTCTGTGCTGTTTTAGTTAAAAAAATGAAACATGCCAATATCAACTGCCACAGTCATTGCTTTAATATTTATTTATTTATTTATTGACATTTGTTCACCAGGTTTGTCCAACTGGGCTTGTGGCCCATTTTCAGTGGAGACCCGAGGAGAAAAGCTCCAATAATACATTTTAAAACAAGTACAATTTTAAACAATATTGATATAATAGCAGTTATAGCAAAACGATTCACATATGTTGGGATACATGCATAAAGTTAAAGTTGCATTAAAAAGAAGCTAAGTAACAATTTTACATTGAAATATGTGCATTTATTTATTTATTAACCTGATGATTCTTGCAGTTTCTAGCAGTGTGTTTCTTCTCTCAGTTAAATTTTGTATTTACTCCAGCTCACATTTCTGTTTTTTTTATTTGTGGATTTCTGTTCTAGTTCATTTTACTTAGGAGTTATGCTTTAAAACATTGAAATAAATACAATTTCTTGAGCTTTGCAGAACTCTGACACTCTTAGGCCATACTTTCCATTAAGCATTTGAATGGAATATTTTAAAAATTTGCTTAAAAACATAAGTACTGTATTTAAAGTTATGCACAGATACACGCATTTGCACTCTTTAGTGTATCCCAAGTTTTAAACAACCTGCACAGGAAAATGTTAATTTAGTACAGTACACATACCCCAGGATTTAATAATCTCTGTCAGGGGTGTAGCTAGGATTTTCAAATTTGTACTGACAGCTCTCAAACTGTTACCCCCCTCCCCAGCCAAGCTATGGCCATTCTCGTAATTCACGGTTTGCTCTTTTAGTGTCGATGAAGAGACATTCGCTGTAATGCCTCTTCAGTAATATAATATAAATTCACTCAAACTCGGTTCCTTGAATTGAAAATTAACCTGAAATGTCAATTCTTTGAAAAATGCAGCATGGTAGTTGGGGTAGAGACTTTATGCTTTTGTTTTCTGTAACTAAGGTACAGGTTTTGAGCTCGAGTAAATTACTAACAACCTGCTACCACTAACTAGGATGTTTCATTCACACACACACCCCTACCTACCTCTTAGTGCAAGAAATATGGACAAAGCCTAAAATAAACAGGGACAGATATTAAATAATGTTCTCGTGAACTTAGAAAGTTGCTAGAATAACAGGATTTGTGCTAGTATGAATTTTTCTAAAGGACATGAAGTCTGAAGCTCAAATGTCTGTCATTATTTAGCAACTTCAGCCTTCAATGATTTTCTAGAAAATCACAAAATTTATGAGGAACAGACAAAAAATATGGGGCAAAAATCTGGACATTCTGCAAAATGTGGACAGTTGAGAGGTATGCTACCTACCACACACACACACACACACACAAAACACCTCTCAACCTCTTACAGCAACAAACTCAAACTTAAAACTGAGGCAAAGGCCCAAAAATAAGGACATTTTTTTAAATATTGCTCTTATAAACTTAGAAAGATAATAGAATAGTAGTAGGTCTTGCATCAGTACAAATTTTCTGAAAGGTATGAAATCTGAAACTGAAATGTCTGCATTATTTTCTAACTTCAGTCTTTAACAGTTTGCCACTAATTTGCCAGAAAACTGCAATTTTATGAAAAACGGACCAAAATGTGTGATGCAAAATATAAAATTGCCAGACAATACAGCTGGGAACCTGTCAAAGGAGGGACACCATTTTAATATGAGCACAGTTAACTTAGAGCAGCTGACAAAATTAGAGAATCTACATGCATTTCTGAAATAAAAGTAATGTATAACTCTGATCATTACAGTTATTTATAAAAGTAAAGTAAACCCTCTATGTTTTCTTCCAAAATTGCTATTTTGTGGAGGGATCATTAGGGAAGAGCAACATTTTGAGCCAAAATCAGGGACAGTTGAGGTTTGGCTATGCCTAATTCTATAAAGCAATTTATTTGCATGTACCTCTCAACCTGTTAATGCAATAAATCTGGACAAGGCCAAATATATTGAGGGAACATATAAACAGTACTAAAAATTGCTCTTGTATAAACTGGGACAGTTGATAGAACAGGTCTTATTTTAGCATGCATTTTTCTGAAGGTTATAAAGTCTGAAACTAGTGTGTCATTATTTAGTGACTTAATTCCTAAATCATTTGCCAGAAAACCACAAATTGAGGAAGAAATCAAAAATAAGAAGCAAAAAATCTATTCATTCTTTGAAAATCTGGACAGTTGGGAGGTATAGTTCAGCTGGGGCTGTCTAAGTTTGCCGCCCTTCCCCCCTCACAAAACCATGGTCGAATGGAGCCTCCCCCTGCAACCATTCCAATGATCCATTACTTTGCTATTTCACTCCATTTACCATAAACACTAATGTGCATACTGATTTACTTCTATGATGATTTGAACTTCATTTGAAAGTTTTATTTTGCATTTTACAGCACAAACACTAAGACATCTGCTAAACAAACTTGGCATTAAAACTTCTCTGCCTTTGAAACTCACATTCATTGAAACAACATTAAAACCCACATTCAAAGAAAAATACATTTTACCTGTGGCAGATAAAAATGAATTCTGGGCTGCTTTTAAATCATAGGCCCCTTGCATATTAAACATACATGTGCTCTTTGATACACCTTCCTATTGCTTTGAACATTTTCCAGTAAACAATGAAACAAAACTGCCCAATTCAGAACATTTCCATCATAAAAGTCTAGTCAAACTTTTACAGTCCACCATTATCAGTAAATAATATGCACAATCTCTGAAGTTGTAAAAAAAGTCATCTAAATAATTCCACGTTAAATAAATCTAACTAATGAAGAGGTTGCTGCTAGCAATCACCTTTATATTTCATGACTTCACCGAAAAATAAAAAGCGTTTGATGCCCCTGAGGAATAAATTGCCTAAATTACATTAATAATAAGCTAGTAATATTGCAATAGGAAATGGATGGCAAACTGATAACAGGCTCATAGTTAGTGTCTTAACTTTCAGTGCAGCAGCATTCACCTCTCATGGGAGTAGAACCAACAACCTTCTGCATTAAAAGCAAGTACACAACATTTTGTGCTACTAGCAATGTGAGCCAACTTAGCATAATCAGCACTAAACTTCTCTTCCCCTGTAGCTCTCAGCTCCTTGTAAAATCTATGCAATACTCAACTACATCTCAACTTCGCAGCACAAGAAGTCTGGAAAAAGCCAAATTTATTGGGGTGGGTCAAAAGGGCAAAAAAACAGGAACACATTAAACATTGCTTGTATAATCTTGGAAAGCTGCTAGAATAAAATGCTGTGTTACCATCATACATTTTACTGCCAAGGTCACTGTGCAAAATAGTCAGAACAACATACCACTATGCCAAATCAGCTGCTTTGTGAAAGAGAGGAAGACTGAAACTTAAATGGCTATCATTTAATGAATTCAGTTCTCACCATAGCTGTCAACCTCTTAGCACAAAACACCTGGACAAACCCAGTAATGAGGGAATACAGCCCTCAAATATATTCAGTGAATCCAGTTCTTGCCATAGCTGTCAACCTTAGCACAAAAAACCTGGACAAAGCCAATAACAGGGTATTACAGTCCCAAAAATAAGGACAAATTTCAAATAGTCATAAACTTAAACAAATTGCTGTAAAAAAGGTTGTGTTAGTATATATTTATTGCTAGAATAAAACATTGTTTTACTATGTCACAAACACAGGGATAAGATGCAGACTCCACACAGAAGGCACCCCAGCCAAGAATCAAACCAGAAAACCTATAGCTGTGAGGCAACAATACTGCCACTGCACCATCAAATATGTAAGGAAATAAACATTCAGAAACCTGAAGTCTGAAATGTAAATGCCTGTCAATTTGTTAATCAGGACAGTCTGACTTGGAACAAAAAAAAAAATTCTCAGCAGAGGCCCAGGAAAAAATAATGCAGACATGTCTTTGTAACATGGGAGGACACAAAAGCAAACCCACACAAACACAGGGAGAAGATACAGACCCCCTCCCACAAAGAAGGCACCACAGCCAAGAACCAAACCCAAGAACCTACAGCCGTGAGACATCAATGCTACGTTGCTACCACTGCACCATCAAATTTCAAGCATTGCAATATTTAAAACCACAGATATGATACAGATATTGAGCAGATCAAATATGAGGCAAAAATCTGCAATTTTTTTACAAATGGTGGTGGGTAGGGAATTCAGGTCTTTAACACCTGCATACAAGGTACAGGGTTCAAGCCTGAGGTATTCCCTACCACACCACCATGACTAATCACCAGTACATCCCACCTGGGGCATTTACACACACACACACACACACACACACACACTCTCTGGTCTTCCATAGCGCTTGAATCCTACATCCATAGTCTCCAAAACAATCCTCACACACACACTCGCTATTACTCACCAACCCTCTGACAAGATCAGTACAGAGTGTGCATGCATTGATTGTGTACACATCTGTGCTTCATAATTCTGGAAAGAGGAGTCTTCTTCCTTTGGGGAGGATGAACCGATCAAATCTTTATATACTGTGAATATGTAATATAGCCATTGACTTGTTAAGACAATTGTATAGCACAGCCATTTAAAGTATCACTGTATCCCATAATGCACCGAGTCTAGTGTCTGCTGCTATTGTATTCATGATGAGTGAAATGCTAACATCTTTATTACTGAGATGGCATTTTCTACAGTATAAAATGTATTGCTCTGTTACATTGCTGGTTTATTCTGACATTAATGACATTACTGTAGGATATTATTAGAGGTGCACATTCTCACAAATTCTGAATACAGAATGATAAAATTGTTCCCCAATCCTATTATGGGCAAGGCAACAGGACCATTATATTTCAAATAGCAGCACTCCGGCCCCACCCAGTTCATTGTTAATGCCATTTTATTGTGAAAAACCTAGATTCTGTGCATAATATGCATCATTTACTCCACATTTGATGAAGAATATTAATTTACCACTTATTTACTATTTGCTTTTTTCAAAAAATGTACTGAGAGCCTTATCTACCTCCCAAAATAAGTAAATGTAAAGGATATCAGCTTGAAAGTGAATGTAGTGGTATAAGATGCTTTCTTCTAGAGAGCTGTGCTGCCTTCTGAAACTTGTACCCTCACTGCTGTATTAGCTGAAAAGCTGGAAAGTAAGAGCTGCTGCAGGGAATGTCTGAAGGCAACATATCCAAACTATAGGTCATTAACTTAGTACAGCAGACACCTAGCTTTCCCTTTACTGATCTTTTTTCTGTGCTTAGTGCTCATCTATTCCACTTTCTTCCGCCTACTGTCCTTCTTCCCTCTGTCTTTCCTCATGGATTCCTGCAGCTGCAGTGCTTACAACTGCTGAGATTCCCTGGTTATGGGTGGTAAGAGATATCAGCCTAGCTCCTTATCTAAGAAGATTCACATGTGATTCCTGATTTCCCCATTTTATGATTCTAAAATCAGAAAGCACATGTCAATCTATCCAGGCTACAACATGGCAGCCTGTTCAATATTAGATAGTACAGATATCAACCCTTTACCATCTTCTCCATGGCAGCCTGTCTAAATGAAACAAGACTGCCTATGCTGTGTGAGGTGCTTCCCCATATCTGCTATTTTACAGCCTCTTGCTCTGAACTTTTACTTTGCTATCCTCTCATGCAAAATCAATACTTCCCATCATCATATCCCACTAGGTAATCTATCTTCTTTTACACTTGGATGCAGTTTTACTTTGTCAGGAAGGACCTCATTGCCAAGAGTGTTCCACTTGTAACCTACTGATATTTTTTTCAGGTAAATCTATTTCACTTTGCACCATACCTCTGTTCTCATTCACTCCACATCATTTCCTTTATACCGTAATACAAATCTATTTCTTACTTTCTATAGGACAAAATTAAACACACCTCCCTTACTAGCACATTCTTTCTCCTCACAATGGATTTGGGAGGGCTGTTGAATTGTATAAAAGGACAACAGCCTTCCCACTCCATTGCTATTTCTCCTCACTCATCCTTCCCCATTCCTTCTTCCCCTCTTTCAAACATTTTTTGCAGTCTTACCCTCATCGTTTTTCAATCATCAGCCCTCTGCACAGCCAATTATCCATTTATCCATTTGTTCCCCATTGCCAGGGCAAAGATGACAAAGAGAGACCATCATTCAAAGAGCCATCAGCGTGGTTCAAGATTTTCATCTTTACTTTCATCATCTGTAGTACAACCATAGGAAGGAAGACTGCAATGGGATGACAGAGAAAAATGTCCTCTCACTTCTGCAAGGGATGTTCCCTCCAGGCATCCCTGTCTCACCCCACGAAACATGAGAGATGAGCTTCCTGTTCTCTTCCAGAAAGTTAGCACTGCTCGGTCTGCACCCAATGTATATGCACCCCCTCCCTTCCTCCTGAAACATGTAAGCCTGACACATCCCTTTTCTCCATGCCCTCTCTTTTTGGTTCCTGCAATTGCCAGGACTGCATTTGCCTGGAACATATTCAGGGATCCTTCCGGTGCACCACAGAGCCAGGCTATTTTTTTATATAGTTTGACTTCTCCCCCATTCTCTTCTATGTACTCCACTTAGGCATTGAAAGACATGCAACCTATCATACTGATATTATACTATACATTACAACTATTACCTATCCCAAATTATTCAGGTATGACACTAATAATCTTTATTACACTTTCCTCTTTCTGTTCCTTCCACCAGAACAAGCCAACATGCATAACTTTAGCCTAACTTTAAGTGACGACTTTAACAGCAGATCCAAGGTTGTATTCACATATTACTCACATCTTCTAAATGTTTATACATTCGTTTTATGCCCTTAACAACCATATCAATCATACTGTTATCCATCAGAAATACATTTACCCTCAACAAACAAACAAACATCTTGCTTATTTAAAATGTAAACCTGAACTTCTAAAATGTCTTAAAGCTCATTTCAGAATAGCACCACTCCTACTTAATCCTATTAATTAGAGGTAACATAAAAAAGCCAGGGACAATATCATCAACTACTGCTCACATTAATTCTACAGCTCTGTTAAATGTTGCCACCTGAATTCAGGCAGCATAAGAAATAAACTAGAATAAACATTCTTAGACTTGTGCTCACCACGCATCATTGCAATAACAGAAACATGAGTGAAAATGGCTCTGCTGACCATTAATTCTTTTTCTAAAGCTACAGATTTTAGTTTAGTGCATGATCCAGTGAAAAGATGGATGGTGGAACCATATTCCATTATAAATCATGCCTGAACATTAAACTATGCACCTGAGACAACATCAAATCTAGTGTACGTTCAAATCTGGCAAATAGCCATTCTAACTACCTGAATCCACCTAGCAGATGTCTAACATCCTCCCACCATATCCATAACTGAACTTGAAAATGGTCCAGATGGATTCAGTGCTCTATTCTGATCAACACATACAGACATACATACAACAATCAATCAACCAGTCATACTGACAGCTAAGCCTTAGGTTGGCATAATGGTTGAGATATTTACCTTACGCAGGCAGGTTTGATTCTCACGTGACTTATTGGCTAGGCTTAAAATGGCCCAAGGGCAGTTAGCCTAGTATGAAACTATGAGCAAATCTTAGTTATATTTAGAGACCTCAACCTAATTCTTCTGGGCCAGAATAATGCAAAAAAAAAACATTCTAACAGATCTTGGGGTTTATCTGTCTAATGAAGGAATCTGATAGACTCAATTTCTGAATGTACAACTCTGTTGAACCCCTTTTTATTAGTAATATTCCAAACTATATTGTAACCATTTCAACTTATCTTATAGTCCATCGTAATTAACTAGCCAATAAAATACCCACCCCACTCTTATTTCATTAACAAAGTATTAACTCAGCTGCTAACTTCCTAAACAACATTCTTACCATATTATGGGAGAAATATTTTCCACTAATTAGCAGACTATATAGATCAAAACAAAACATGGTGTAGAAAGGAACTGAAAGAATTCCTCGATCTCAGAAGTGGATCTTTGATCCAGGGCAAAATTGCCCTAACCCCAAAAATGCAAGCAATGTTTTTTATACATCTTTGGAACATCTTTGAACCTCTGAAAACGATACATATGCAGAAAGTAAACCACTTTACATGCATACATACATACAAATATTTCAGACATGGGCAATAAAGTCCCCCTAGCCTGCCAATATACCAAACGTATCCTATAACAAATGTGCAGGTTGTTCTTAAAAATATCTAAACTAGTGCTTTAGTGTAACTTGGTAGACTAGTCTATTCTATGCATCTGCTACTCTCAGAGAGACCAGTTAATACACTTCTGGTTCCTAAAATCATCTACATAGGTTCTCTGATGATTCTCTACTACTTTTTGATAACTCCAAACAGTCCCAGAGGTAGTTGTTTCTAGATGCATAATACTGACATAAACAAAACTATCTAAAAATATAAATTAAGCAGTTCTGGAGATAAATCAGCCAGCTAATAGCTAGGGAACAGATGAAAACTAACTCATAGAACAATACAGCTCAGTTCACAAGCACTCATATTTTGTAATGAAATTCTCTCTGAATTCTCCAACCTATCTAATGCTCCCTCATCCTCAGTGAGCACCTCCATTCAACACTACCTTTACCCTATAGCCCTCCTTTCTATTTCAAACACATTAAAACAAAGATATTGAAAAAACAAATACTCATGCCCTAGTATGCTGTGACAACTTAACAGCTCTGTTTCATCAGCTTCAGCAAAGATTATATCTGTATTCCACTGTTTACATCTACAACTTTGCCTTTTATTACAATATAATGCCTCAAATCTGGAAATCAGCTTTGCTCACCCTGTCATGAAAATCCCAGAATAGAATACAGCCTCTCCATTCTACTCACCCTTAGAAAATATTGGAAAATCATTTACACACAACTACCCTCTGGTCTTCCATAATGCTTGAATCTTCCATAGTCTCTAAAACAATCCTCTCCCGCTCGTGTAAATCGTCCATAATGCTTGAATCCTCTCCGGCTCATGTAGCGGCCAGAAATACATGCGGTGAGCTCATTCTGACTGGCTGGCGTCATGCGTGCAGTAAAGCCTTGAAAAACAAACATTTAAAAAGCTACCCCCCTTCTAAATAAGTTGTACTGATTTCAGTACAGTGCGTATGCCTCCCGACGTCCCTGATCTCTGTGTAGGCACTGTGTAGCGCCTACACAGTATGCATCCGTATATATGGCTACGGTCCCCCCTTGGCAGTGCGCCATGCATATTAATGATGACACACTGTCGAGGGAGAGCCGAGGAACACTGATATTGAATCTGTGTTGTCTGCATAATTATTTATTTATTTATTTTTAAAAATGCATGTTTGTATGGCATGGCACGAAGCACAGCGATGCCAAGCTGTGCTCACATATAGACAGCCAGACATCTAAAAATAGAAACCAGATGTAATTAATAAGCATAATGACATTTTATGTGTTTTATTATTTTTTTTATTTGGTGTTTGCATGGAGTGGAGCACAGCTAAACTGAACGGAGCTCATACATCATAGTCGACCCCTGTTTTGTCAGGGATATCATCTGCACTGTCAGTAATGGAATGTGTTTCTCTCTCCCCACTCCTTATCTTAATTTATTCATTATTGTAATGTATTATTATGATTTAATAGTAGCATAATTTGTTTAACTATATTTTGGAAAATGTGGTTGATTATTGCTATGTTTTATTATGAATCAGTATTAACATATTTTGCTAAATTAACTTTTTTGTTTGCCTTATGGTTTACTTCACATTGGCATGCTGTTACCATACTGACTGTTATGTTACATAATGTTGTGTTGCACATAATATACATTAATATGTATTTTTATTAATAAATATGATATTCCTTTCTGTTACTACTAACAATGGTTTTGTTGTTACTAACCGTAATTTATTGCTTTACCTCATTTACCACAGGACATCAACTCAAGGTAGACTGGTTCTGGCTGATCCCCCTACCTTGCCTCATCCGGGCGTGGCACTGGTTCCGAGCACATCTGGACCCAGACTGGTGGTGCTCCTTCTGCTGCCCCTGTACTACCTACTGTGTTGGGTAGTACCACCCCAGGGGATGGGGCCCAATTCCCCTCTGGGAACGGTGGCAGAGGAAGAGTAGTCACCTGGGATGAGCTACTGGTTCTGGTGTGCAGGATAGTCCACCGTGGCTATGACGAATGCCTGCACTGGATTGAGGGCCATGCTGGCTGACCTGGTGGAGCAGCATTGCCCTGTCGCCCAGCCTCCAGCACAGCCACCCTCAGTGAAAGAGCAGTACCGACGGTCCCATGGGTGGGAACGTGAGTCATGCTGCTGCTGCTGACTGGAGGAACATGAGACTCGGATTCCACAACACCCTCCATGTCCAAGGTGTTCACTCCCCTCATGTGTCATACACTGCCCCGTCTGCTGTCTTGTCTGTTTGCAAATGCATCCTCACCTACCCAACTTACCTCCACCACACGTACCTATGTCCCTTCCCCAACATTCCACTCTCACCTTAAAAAAAAAAAAAGGGCACTTGTCCCAAAAAAATATATATATTGTCCCATACATAGCTCTCCATTTTGCACATGTCCACT
Source organism: Protopterus annectens (assembly GCF_019279795.1). Lineage (NCBI taxonomy): Eukaryota > Metazoa > Chordata > Ceratodontiformes > Protopteridae > Protopterus > Protopterus annectens. The sequence continues at coordinate 489,417,553 of NC_056738.1, forward strand.
GGGCACACATCATTCAGTCCAGTTGGCTTGACAGCACAGTTATGTTGTCCTCACCCCTCTCTCTGGGGTTTAAGAATCCAAATTCATCTACAAAACTGTCAAAGTGCACAGTTGTTGCTGTACAAGAAATGGATAGCTATGGTTCTTTCCTACACCCTTCCTGCCTTTCAATATGTTTTTCCTCCTGCTTGCTCCCATTTCACCGCTTTCCTGTCTCCCCCCCTTTTTTTTTCTTTATATTTTTTAACATGGAGCTGTGTGGCTTGCTGCATCGTGCTGCTATGCTAAGCTCAGCTAAATACAGCTGTAATAAGTATATTTGTTTCTAACATTGTAAGTCACATGTACAAAATACACACCTCTGCCATATTTTGTACCCGAGCCCATCACACCTGCATCGTGCTGCATTAAGCCGCCATGCCACTCAACTCTTACTTAAAACAGGTGATTTAAACAAAACATAATAATTGCCAATTGCAGTCATTAGGAGTGTTTCAGCGGGTCTACCTGATAACACCAACATGCGAAAACACCGACAACGAAATCACAGACACTACAAAACGAAAGTTCAAAAACACGAAACTTCACATGCCTGACAAACCACAATCCTGACAGTCAACAAAAAAAAACAAATCCCCTGTCCAAAAAGCACACACGCAACACAAGCACACCAAAAACCTTACAAACTTACACTAAACCTTACATTCACAACTATCTATGCACTAACCTTAACCCAAACCCTAACCCTAAGGTCCGCCACTATCGCACACTCACCTAACCCGCACCCTAACCCTAACTCACTTAACCCACCCCTACCCCTACAGTCTGTCACTATCGCACACTCACCTGACCCACACCCTAACCCTAACCCCACACTTACCTTAACATGTCGGTGTTCTCAGCATTGTGATTTCCAACTGTCAATCATCTCCGTTGTCAATCTTCTGGTGTCGGTTTTCTTGTCATCGGCGTTTTGCAGTTTTGGCATTATCAGGTACAGCTGTGCTCCATGCCGCACTACAGAAACTGGAATAAAAATAATGGAAAAAAAGAGAGTATACCTTGGATTCTGGTGCAATAGTACACCACTAGACAGCAAAAGATGTGATAAAGGATGTAAATGGGGCCTGCCATAGCAGGTAAATGTGCCCTTTTATCAGCAGCATATAGAAAGTCACCTGCTAAGGCATTAATGGCAACATACATGTTCAACAGGGACTCTGATGCAGAAATACATCCAGCTTCATTGAAAATGCTCACCCAGACTCTGCCACTGCTTGCTGTGAGGGAAAGGTTAGTTTGTTTTTGTTTTCTTGTATTTCGTTACTGCCTTTTTCTATTTTGTATACTGTGATTGTTTTCTTTACACTGTGCTTTACTTGCATTCTGCTTTTAATTGCATATTAAAACTTGAAAAAAGACTACAGCTCTGTCTTTTGTGAGTCAGACAGAATTGTTCCCACCCTCCCACCCTGTTACTGTTGGGTTTGTTGTACTCTTAAACACCACTGTCGTTCTAGTTGCCTGCCCCTTATGTTAATTTGCCCATATATCTCCTTCCCTCTCTCCTTTCACTGGCTGGTGTGAGTAAGCACAAAATTATCATTTTGTGAAATCACTCCCCTTCAGTTATTTAAATTTATTAGCCATCCCACTGTATTCCATAGTACCAGAATATAAAAGTGCCCACCCCCTTTCAATCTGTCTTGCTCTTTTAAAAATAGTGGCTCTTCACTTAGATAGCTAAAACTTAAGTTACCCACTTTCATATCTAACAGCTTAGTGCACACTGCAATGTTTAGGATAAACCTTTTTTTGTCATTCTTACCTTTAAACATCTATTGTAAGACCACCACTTATTGGAGAGCCCACATTCTGCCTCTCAGTATTCATCTTGGGAATAGGGCTTCTCTTTTTTCCTGGTGAAAGAAGGAATACAGGGACATTATTTCCTGGAGACTGCTGATCACCAGAAAGCCTAATAACTGCTTTATAGGTGACAGCTTGGAATCTGTGCTTATATTCTGCATTGATTCCTGACTGTTTCTGGTTGGAGAGTGAGTATCTATGCTTAATATTCCTGATTGGTCTGATTGCTATTCAAGGCATCTACCAGAAAAAGTCTACAAGCCTACAGACCCTTGCATCATCTGGGAGAAGACTGGGTATCACCTAACAGGTTGGGGCCTGCTTCTCTTCTTGGGATTGGTGCTAACAGTTTGCTTCTGGTGAGAGAAGAAGCAAAGGAGCATTGTATCCCAACAGAGTGAAGCTGTGGTGAGACCAGCATTAGTAGTAGTCAGGCAGTAGCCATTCATGCAACTCCCCTCTTTTCATCATTCTTGACAAGCTAATTAGTTTCCCCTAAAGTGTTTGGCAGTGCTCTGTACAGACTCAGACACCGTGAGTGCCATTTTTCTGCAAAAGCGCAATTAAAATTTCTCAATACCTAGTTGCACACAGGACAACTAGTTTGGAGTGACAAGCACCATCCACTTAGTTGCAAATCGGATACTCATGACAGTGATTTATATTCTCACCCCAATTGTCTAATCAATAAAAAAGGGTCTATTGCCACAAATATGAACTTTTCTCTTGCCTCTTTAACCAGCTAAGTGGATATAGGCATCCTGAGGCAATGTAGAAATTACCTCATGTTTACATACAACCAGTTAATTCTCAAACAAACTGGTGTGGTATGTGGGAGATGTATTTAAACAATGTTACTAGAGGCAAAGCTCTCACATACAAGTACTCCTAATGCCAATAAGGCTGTCAGTAGTACACATACTGCACCCATCACGCACAATTCAAAGCAGACATATCGCCCCACATATGCTGAGGCACTAACATGCAACCTTTCTAAACCACAAAGAACTCCTAGATGAAGTATACATAACAAATACCATCATCAGCAGCAAATGCACTCTTTCAAAACAACACCCACATCAACACATAGCGCTACATCTCATGGAGTCTCTACCTCTAAGCCCATAAGGCAAGCCACCACACAATCCAACATTCTAGTCACTGGGGAATCCATCATGAGGCACACTGATGTCCCCCTCAGGGCCTAAGATCTGCCTCATTATTCATGCACTTAGGTCATTGGACCACAATTACCAATATGACTCAGTCATAGTCCATGTGGGAGTAAATGATCTGAAATGTACCTCCCTAGACTATATGAAGAGAGACATCATGGAGCTCATGGAATATGTGTCTCAGGCTGATATGATCCTAGTATTGAGCAGCATTTTACCTTCTCCAAAGATGATGCCACAATATGAACAAAAGATGATTGACTTTAGTAATTGGTTTAGTTTCTGGTGTCATTCTAAGGGGATGCGATATTATTCAGCATGGAAGGAGATGGTCAACAGATCATGCTGCTTTGCCAGGGATGGTCTGCACATCTCCCCTCTAGGTTTTTGAATATTAGCTAAAACAGTGCACCTTTTTAGGCAATGCCAAACTGAAAGTACTTCTGACATAGCAAATCAAAACCAAGAAAATCTGAAGGTATTACTGCTCAACGCTAGGAGTCTAAACAAAAAACTACACTCCCTAGAAGCTGTCTTTACCCTAGATAATGCTGATGTCTGTGCAGTCACTGAGAAATGGTTTAAAGCTGCAGAGAGCACACCAACAGTACAAGGTTATAACGCCTTCCACACATTTAAGCCAGCTACTTCACAGGCAGGGGCTAAAGGTGGAGGTGTCTCTATTTACATCAAAAATAAATATACTTCAAGGCTGGTCAAACAGGACAACATTTGAGTTACTCCATATTCAAATCACCACAGGTAAAATCCAATATCACTTCCTTGCAAGCTATAAGTCCCCCTCTTTGACCCAGGAAACCCATACCATATATTTAAATGTATTAGAAACACTAAACATCCAACCCAATACCATATTCAAGGGTGACTATAATTACCCCACTATTAACTGGGAATCCTATACAACACCAAATGTGCATGCACAGAGATTCCTGGATTTTGGAAACACAAACTCCCTGGACCAGACAGTCAATATACCAACCAGGGGTGCAACCATACTGGTCCTCACTAATATCGGAGACTGCTGCACACCCCGTACTATAATGCCTTCCCTGGTAAGGTCAGACCACAAAATGGTCTCCTTTGAAGTAAAAATAAAACCTGGGCCCCCAGCTAACCTGCTATTAAGTGAGAAACTGGCAAAATTTCACCCCCCCCATAAACCCTGAGAACACTGCTGCCTATGCAGAACTGTTCACATAAACCCTGTACAAGCATGTTAATAGCTGCATAGAGGCAGCAGTACACACCAGGAAGAAATACAGAACTAACTCAAAAAACAATCCACCCTGGTAGAAGCACAAAATCAATAGGCTGTATAACAGGAGAAAGAAAATCATGGCAAAAATCAGGAGGTGCAGCACACAGTAGGATAAAAGCACTCTCATCAAACTAAATAAACAACTCAGAGGACAAATATAGTCTACCAAAGCCAAATTTGAGGTAAGTTTGGAGTCCCATGTCAAGGTCAACCACAAAGCATGCTTTAGCTATGTTTGCAACCTCAAAGGAAATACACAATTGTGTGCAGAGCTCATTGTAAATGGAGCCACCTATACTGAGCAAGAAGATATAGCAAACTTCATGGCTGATAAATTCAGCTCCAACTTTACCCCTTTCTCCCTCAACCTTCCCTCAGGAAATATCATCAAATATAACTCCCCCTACTATTACTAAGGAACAGGTCCTTAATGCTCTCGCTAAGACCAGGAACACTGCATCGATGGGCCCAGATAATATCCTAGAATGCCTTCTAAATATCATGAAACATGACCTATCAGGGCCTCAGGAATTAATATTTAACTGTAGCCTCCAAACAGGCTTCGTGCCTCATGAATGGAGAAATGCAACGGTCATCCCTCTGCACAAAGGTGGGCCATCTACAGACCCTGGAAACTACAGATCCATAAGTCTCACTATTCTTATATATAAAGCCATACAACGAATTATCATGGAGATGATCAATAGAGATATAGTAAACCTCCAGACACTGGACCACCTAGTTTAGTTTCATCAAGGGTAGATCATGCCTACTCAACCTGGTGGACTTCTTTGAGAAGATCACCAAAGCAATGGATGAGGGCAAAGTCATTCACACTCCCTACCTTGACCTGGCAAAGGCATTTGACATAATATCCCACGTGGGCATTGTTGACAAACTCAAGAGGTTAGGTACAAATCCGTATGTCACCCGTTGGATAGCCAACTGACTCTCAGACAAGACCCAGGAAGTTAGAAATGGGGTGTCCACCTGTACAAAGAGGCCAGTCACAAGTGGATTCCCTCAAGGATCAGTCCTTGGACCGCTCCTTTTTGGCATTTACTTCTCAGAAGTCAGGGCCAATGTCAGTGGTCTCTAGCTGACTAAGTTTTCAGATGATTGCAAATTAGGAGCGGTCATTGAATCTCACACTGACACAAATGTTCTCCAGGAGGGGCTAACATAGACAAACAACTGGTGTCAGAGCAATGGACTAAAACTAAATGCTAAGAAATGCATAATAGTGCCCTTTGGGAAGTCATCCATCCCTGGTAACTATCATATTGACAACACACATAGATAGTAATCTAGCCTTTGATCATCATGTGTCTACAGTGGTGAGGAAATCATTCTATGTTGCGCAACTTATAAACAAAGGTATGACATCTAAGGACCAAGGAAGTCATTGTTCCACTGTATTTGGCACTCACCAAACCTATCATTGAGTATAGTGCCTCCTTTGGTATGTACCTAACCAGGCATGTTCAACAATGGGAATGTCCATAGAGGTTCCTCACTAAAAGAATACAGGGCATAAGTAAAATGTCCTATGCAGATGGTCTCAAGGCCCTATACCTGTATGGACCTCCTGTATATCCACAAAACAAACAGCATCAGAATTACCAGTTCTAAAGACTTAAACCTGGTCTGTGATATAAATAGGACCTGTTGGAGAGAGAGGTGTGTATCCCAGGGGTTTATATTAAAACACCAAACGCTGAAAACAGAAAACGGTCTTTCATCGACACATATTCAGCAAAAGCTGAAAATGCTGAAACCACAGAACAGCGATTTCTTTCCTAGGGAAAGAAATCGCTGTTCCAACCCCCCCCTCCAAACAAAAAACGTTAAACACTTCCAAACACATACACACATACCCTAACCTTAATTATACTGCCCTCAAAAACCAGTAAACAACTAAATACACATATGCACGTAACCCAACCATACATCTAACGAAAAAAAAACAGTAAACATTTTAAAACATGCGCACTTACCTTAACCCGTACCCTAACCCTAAGGTCAGTAACTCTCGCACATTTACATAAACAGTTCCAAACACATACACACTTACCTTAACCCTAATTCTACCCCCCCCAAAACAAAAGTAAACAGCTGAAAACACATACACACGTAACTCAACCATACATCTAACGCAAAATAAAAATCAGTAAACACTTTCATACATATGCACTTACCTTAACCCGCACCCTAACCCCAAGGTCAGTAACTGTTGCACAATCATGCTCGGGAGCTATACTGGACAAGGGACCACACTACACTTCAGAACATGGCAAAGCAATGAAGCGGTCAAGCGACTTCTTTCCCAGGGAAAGAATTCACTGAACAGTCGCTTCGCTGTTTTGCCCATTTGCCCTACATGTATCGCCGAAAACGCATTCGACAAAATGCATTTTTGTCGTTCTAATAGGAACCCGTATCCCAGAGACTACCCACTCTATGGAACAGGCTTCCCATCCATGTGAAGAAGAGTTCCTCCCTAACCCAATTCAAGTGCAACTTGGACAATTGGATTGGAAATCGGAAATTCATCCCTGGCTTGGCACCTATGTCTCAAATGGACACATTTAATCTGTAAATGGTTCATCTCCCAGGCCCATGATTACACTTATCAAGGATATCAGAACTTGTCAGTGATTTGGGATGCATGGATAGGCTTAAAAAGGCCCTTGTGGTCATTAGCCTAGTAAACACATATGAACCTAAGAACCTATAAAGCCATGCACATACTGATGGATGTAGAAAATGTTTGTCACAGCCTGTATGTGTGCACATATATCTTGCAAATTCACCTGCTGTAGCAGTGAAGCAGTAGATCAGTCTGTTAAATGACTTGCACACAGTACATTTTGCCACACACAGTCCTGGGTTCAAATCCATTGTTGTGCTGCATTTCAATTACATTATTGTGAAGGCAGCAATTAATGGATCACTAATGCACTCTTTATCCACACAAAGCATTGCAAATTAAATAACTGCTTTTCAGTGCATGAAGTCAGGCCTGCAGGTAGGGACACACTTCACATGTCCATATAGCAGTACTGTATGTCACCTAGTACTCTTTTATTAACATAGTTGTCTAACATACCTTAAACACATGCCTTAATTGGAGTGTAAAGTGTACCCTCACCCTGGCACAGCCTCTACAACAAGGCTGATACAGCTGGCACATACACCTACACCTTGTTGTCCTCTAAAGTGTTCACACACTCTGCCTATGTCTACTACCTGCAGCTGCACCCTGTGGCACACACAGTTCTTTGTAAAGGTTTCTGCAATAATGTAGTCTCCTCACCCCAGTAGTGTCAATCTCAACAGCTAAGAAAAGGTCCCAGTTCTACATGAAGGCCTTATAAATTGCACAGTGGTTGCATGTCATTAGCTAATGAAAGTGCAATTCAGCTGTGTTGGCTGCAATTAGCATTTCATAACCACTGATTCGTTTAGAGGTAATCTTCTGCTGATGGGGAGCATGTTTAAAAGGCAGGCAGCTGGCTATGGGAACCATTCTTTATGAGACCTTACTCACACAGAGCATGCCTTTGTGAAACATTACTAGTAGCACATTTCAACAGAGAAGTACTGCACTCCACCAGGTATGTAACAGTTTTTTGTGTATAACAAGATGCAGATAGGAGGATACAGGTATGGGGAATAGGGATTACAGCAGTATGCCTGTCTTACACCTGTGGTAATGATGTCATTCATATCCTGCTGTGTTACACCTACAGGGGATGTACAATAATCCAAGGTTGCATTGTCTTTTGTCATTGTGGCACACTGCTGTTGTTGGACTGTCCCTTCATAGTGGTTGTAAAAGCACACAGCTGTTTGTCTGACACTGGTCTTATCACATATTATTGGGTGGATGGCCTTAGTGGACACACCACCATAGACTGGAGTGTTGGGTGTATGATCATACAGCAGAATTTCTCATGGCACACAGGGAAATACCTCACTATTGATACTATCTAGGTTGGTCAACACATACTGTATGCTGTCACACTATGGGGTATGACATGTGAGCAAGCAGTGGATAGTGCCGGCCATTTTTTTTTGCTGTATCTGTACATAGTGGACATCCATGTATCTGATCCTTTAATGTGTCCCCCTTGTGTTGTCTTTCAGGAATAATGCTCCAAAGATGACACCCACCCTTCTCGGATGTGGAGAATGAGATAATCTTGCAAGGACTAAGGCAGCATCATGACATCCTGCTATCCAGGGGGAGACATAATAGGGAACAGCGGCCACATTAATGCCATGGCTCAGCAGGGCAGGACATATGAGCAGGTCCGACATTGGGCAACCAATATGATTAATGTTGCACGTCGACGGGCAGCGAATATAGCTAGGGATCATGCTGTCAACAGTGGAGGGCCTACAGTGGGACAACAACTCTCAGCCACTGAGTAATTCCTGGTGTACCTAAGTAGAAAAGACAGCTCCCAGGCATTCATCACACCAAACATTGTGGTTGTGGGTGCCTCAGTTTCCACAGCTGAGGAGCATGCAGATAAGCTTACTGTGATCAGCAGTGTACTACTGTAGCAGTCAGTGTGTCAGGCTGTAGATACTTTTATGTGGGGGCCAGGTCTTTGTTTTTTGGGGGGTATAACCTCAAGTATACACTCATACGCAGTTGGGACCAATACAAGTAACACAGTAGCTACTGCAAATGTGAAATATATGGATGTATTACCTTTTGCTGCAACATGCAGTGGTACTAATATTACCCCACCCTCAACTTTTCACAGGTCTGTCAGGTATTGCCCAAGGCTGTGGTCCTGCCCTTGGTAAGTATAACACTTGTTTTATTAAGGAACAATTATAGTTTAGTATGGTTAAGGTTCAGAATAATGCCCTATGTACACGTACTTATGTATTTAAACAGCGTAGGATGTTTTTAAATGCCAATCTGGAAGAGGTACCTAAGGTTTTGAGAAAGGCTAGTCACAGCAGTGTAGTTCAACAAACAGATACACTTTGGCAGTTACAGGTAAGAGCAGATAAGGCTCCTGGTTTAAATGAGGCAAGGGATCTATAATGCCTTTTAAAAGACAACAGGTTGAAGGCAAATACATTAGGGAGTGACATGTGTATTTCCATATAATTGTGAAGAAAGTTTTACTGGGTTTTTTGTGTTGTTTTTTCAATTGTAGTGTCATACCGAGTAAGTAAAAGGTAAATATTACTGGTAATGTTTGACATGATTTACTTCAAGTGATGGTTATAAATGTGCTGCATTGAATTTGAATTGTGTTCTGAGGTAGTGCTTTGTGGATGAAGCCAGATAAGGAAGTTGTTTGACCACTAATTCAGTTGTGGGTCTTTGTTGTTATGAGTCTTGGATGCTCCAATAGTGGGATTACTAGCTTTTTGATCTTTTAGTGATGTTGGATTCCCCTCAAAACCGGCAATCCTAGATACTGATGATGTGGTCCACATGAGGCACAGTGGGTGTATGACATGTGAGCAAGCAGTGGATAGTGCCGGCCATTTTTTCTTACTGTATCTGTACATAGTGGACACCCATGTATCTGATCCTTTAATGTGTTCCACTTGTGTTGTCTTTCAGGAATAATGCTCCAAAGATGACACCCACCCTTCTCGGATGTGGAGAATGAGATAATCTTGCAAGGACTAAGGCAGCATCATGACATCCTGCTATCCAGAGGGAGACATAATAGGGAACAGCGGCCACATTAATGCCACGGCCCAGCAGGGCAGGACATATGAGCAGGTCCGACATTGGGCAACCAATATGATTAATGTTGCACGTCGACGGGCAGCGAATATAACTAGGGATTATTCTGTCAACAGTGGAGGGCCTACAGTGGAACAACAACTCTCAAGCACTGAGTAATTCCTGGTGTACCTAGGTAGAAAAGACAGCTCCCAGGCATTCATCACACCAAACATTGTGGTTGTGGGTGCCTCAGTTTCCACAGCTGAGGAGCATGCAGATAAGCTTACTGTGATCAGCAGTGTACTACTGTAGCAGTCAGTGTGTCAGGCTGTAGATACTTTTATGTGGGGGCCAGGTCTTTATTTTTTGGGGGGGTGTAACCTCAGGTATACACTCATACGCAGTTGGGACCAATACAAGTAACACAGTAGCTACTGCAAATGTGAAATATATGGATGTATTACCTTTTGCTGCAACATGCAGTGGTACTGACATTACCCCACCCTCAACTTTTCACAGGTCTGTCAGGTATTGCCCAAGGCTGTGGTCTGCCCCTGGTAAGTATAACACTTGTTTTTTTATTAAGGAACAATTATAGTTTAGTATGGTTAAGGTTCAGAATAATGCCCTATGTACACGTACTTATGTATTTAAACATGCACACACTCACCACTGCCAAATGCAGGTAAACTACAGACACACACAACACCTCTCCATGGTCCATCTTACATGCTCCCCCCTGACTCATACACATGCTGTCTACCATTTGGGCCAGCCTAGGCATCCTGCATCCCCACACCACACCTTGTGCAAGTGATGATACCTGTGCCACATCCCTGTCATCCTTGACATTGATGCAGGGAAATGAAGCTATGGGTCTGATGCACAGGGTGGCTATATTACTTAACATATACTTGTATAATGCAGTGTTGGTTCACCAGGCCACTTGTAGTGGTTAATGACAGATACTGTATGCTATTTGTCGTGTGTATGCCACATACATTTGTGTACTCATGTGGTCCTTATGTTGTATGTTGTTGAATTGGTTGTATACTTACACAATGACAGGTGTGTCATGGGCATGTTTTTCTTTCTGTGACAGGAGTCTATGGATATACAGAAGAAATAAAGCAGCACAGGATGGCATGTCAGCACAGTGGACATATGTCATCAGCAAGGTTTAGCACTATAACTGCATGGTTCCATAAGTTCATATGTGTATAACAGGCTAACAAGGACAGTGTTGATATTCCGCATACTCATGCATCCCTAAAGTATGAGAAGGTCTGCTACCTTTCATAAGTGCTACCAGGGTTTTGATAGAGATGATGCATCTACATATATCCTGTGTCCAGTATCAACTGTTGCCCAGCAACAGTTATGATTGTTGTGTCTGCATCCCAGTGTGCAACCTGCATATGATGTGTGTCACAGCAGATGTGTGCATGACATGCATGGGAGGCAAGAGGGTGTACTGCCTGTGTTACATACCTGTCTCACCAGCATGTACTATGCATACCACACTGATGTTGCTAGTGTGTAGCACAGGTGAAACGTGTTAGTCCTGTCATGGATACACAGGGGGTACACAGTGGGAACTGACACCTCCCAGTATGGAGCCATACACATCCCCTCCAAAGCATTTCAGAGACAGACTACACACGTAGAGTCCTGACATGGACTCCATAGGACATGTTTTCCTACAATGTGTATTGGTGTACCTTGGAACCTGTGTGGCTGCTACAGTTGTACGATATGCCTGTGTAGTGACATGGCAAGGGTGCCATTGCACACAATGATAGCTGTGATGACTGCCACATTCAGTGTAGCAGTGTCAGTCTGGGATGTGCATCCCAAACCTGTCGGTATTGTTGTGTAGTGGTGAATGCATCCACATCTTTCTGACCAGTGACAGTCAAAAGCTACAGTACTCTTTATGTTCAATTCATGCATCCCATGGCTCCATAACATGTTGTAAAATGCCCTAACAGGTTCACACAAAGACATGGCTACATTGAGGCTAGCATCACTGGCTACATTGAGGCTAGCACCACTTCCAATCAGTGCATACAGGACATGCCAAGGTACACAAGTAGTGCAGGTTGGCTGTATGTAGGTATGCACACTTACCTATGTAATGATACATACTACAGATCACAATACGTGGTGCACGCAACACATCTCATGTCTGCTAGTACTATCATTTTAGGATGTATTATGCTTCATGAGATATGGAAGCCTTGTTGTGGTCAGTCCTTTGGGGAGCTATATCACCTGTTACAAATAAAACACTGCAAAACAATACATATGTCTAGGCTACCAAGGTTATGCCAAACGGATATACACACACACACCAAGTGGGCTGAAGTGAGATTAGAACCTTTACCTATCTAGTCTTATACACTATAGATCACAGTACTTATCGCTTGCGCCATGGCTTACATCTGATATTACACTGTCAGCTGGTAGTTTTAAGGTGGCTAACATCATCAGGCCTTGTAGAAGAGGGCAGTGTGGAGAGCATGCCCATTAATTTGCAGGACACACACACACACACACACACACACACACACACACACACACACACACACACACACACACACACACACACACACACACACACACACACACGTATCACACAAGCTACACATTAAGTCTGTTGTAAATGTGATTGCAGGCACAGTACTTGTGCATTACACAAACTATGCCTGTGTTGACCAGCATCTGTGTCCTGCAGTGTGATATTGCTTCATGCTGTTATCTGCATCTAGTATCCTAGCAGTGGGACAACTGTAAAGTTACCAGTATGGCCATGTGTGGCTGTTTGCAGTTACATAGACATACCTTTGGGCAGGGACAAGTTGCCCTGTCCATACATGTGTTGACATTGTTATACATTGCAGCACTTGCTCACCTGTGTCTGTCTACATGGTGACATCCATCAGGCACAGGGGTCTGTGGGTAAGTGGGATTTGTACTGTTGCACCCTCAACTTGGATCCTTTGAGTAACAATGTGGCTATGTGATAGTGAAGATTTACTCACCATTATTAGGGTATGTTGGATGATACAGACATCCACACACATATTTCTGTATATAACAGGGATGTATATATAACTGTAGCTGCATGTGTGTATGATATGTATATGTTTTATGTAGATATATGGGGGGAGTATGTATCACTTTAATATATATATAGATATATATCTTTACATATCTATTTGACTCTACATAGCAATAGATATACTATGCATGTGAAACAGAGATAGTGACAGATGGATATGTATATGTATATCTGTATGTATAGACATTTATACATAACAGGTTATTTTGATGAAGGAGCAACAGGATTGCACTCATTTTAACTAAGTATATGGGCATGCCTGGTGGGACTGTCAGTACTAATAAGGTGACTCCAGTCCAAACCTACCTGTACTGCAGTCCGGGATTTTGTATGTTGCAGACATTAACATCCGCCCCCTGTTTCTACAGTACTGCACTGTACTCAAACTGTACACAGCATTCCCCAGCGGTGTGCTCTACTTAATCTGTGACTGCAGTTGGTAATGTTACACAACCAACAGACTGACAGTCTGCATACCTCTCAACTGTCCTGATTTCCACAGAATGTCCAGAGTTTTGCCTCATATGTGTGGTCTGGCCTCATATATTTGTGGTCTTCTGGTGAATTATTGAATATTGATGTCACTACATTATACTACTTACAGACAAACATTGGTGTTTCAGATGTTATATCCTTAAGAACATATGTAATAATGCAACACCTTTACTTCCAGTGAATTTCTACATTTATGGAGACAATATTTGAAATCTGTCCCTATGTTTGGGCCTTTGTCCCCCCAGTCTTACTGGCTTTGTCCAGATTTCTTGCAGTAAGAGGTGTGATGGTCTGTGGAAACAACATATTACTATCTCACATGCAAAAGATTAGAACCATCAGCACCATCACCCATGCTAGCTTCCCTAGTCCATTGAGCCACTCAGGTCACCAGACAGAGAGGAGTCATTCACCACACAATCAACAGCCTAAATATGTATATTGTTATCCTGCATGAGGAGAGACATACAATGGTGTGAGAAATATCTAGGTTACAGCCCTGAGATTGCCTGGTCCACTGATATACCATAGGTAATTTTCTGTTAAAGCAGATGTATGGGTACACTGCTGTGTTGGGGGTGGGGGAACAATGCAAATGATCTGCTGGGATATACAGTAGTCCAAATATCATGTGAGCCTACTGTTTAACATCTCCCTTGACTGATGTAGTGAATATTCCAACCATGAGGCCTGGTGACTATTACAAAACACACACTATTAGACTGGGTATCTGTAGTCCCATGTGGATGTTACATCTGTCCAATTAGCCCACTATATTTCCTTGTATAACAGCAGCAGATTCATACATATGATATATTGTGTAGCTTAGAGACATCTTGCGAATGCAGCAGTTGAGAGACCTGTAGTTCAGGGCTGATTCTTTGTGATGCAAACAGTACACAACCAATACATGGATAGGTACAGGTTGTGTGGGTTGCCTGCCATCAACACGTTTACTATATGTATGTGAGTTGGAGTATGGTGTCAGTCCCTAGGGCCCTAGGTTGTCAGTGAATGTGCTATGCATTGTCTCTTAGCCAATACAATGGCATTCTGGGCATGCCTACGTCTGCCTACAGGGACATCATCAGGGGGCTTCATCTCAGAGTCCTCTTGTGAGTGAGGCTGTGGTGACCTAGGCACTGGTGGGGGGGACTGTGTATCCCTTCCCTTTCCTGCTGTAGCTGTTTCTGCAGGATCATATTGTGCAGCATGGCACCTACTGTGAACATATGTGCACATGTGGCTGGAGAGTACTGCAGGGCCCCACCAGACATATCAGGACACTGGAGCCGTGACTTCAGCAGCCCAAACACATGCTCTATGATGTTCCTAGCTTGTGCGTGTGCCTCATTATGGCATTCTTTCATGGGTGTGTATGTATTTCTGATGGGTGTCATCATCCACGGTTCCAGGGCATAGCCAGCATCCCCCAGTAAATGGCTGTGTGGGATGACCCCCCCAGCAAACATCTGGTACAGCTATGGTGCATGCCAGATATGAGAGTCGTGATAACTGCCAGGGCTGCCAACACACACATTCATGAAAATGCCCTGGGCATTGCACATGACCTGGCAGTTGATGGAGTGGTACCCCTTGCTGTTGACATAGATTCTACCCTGCTCACTGGGTGGTCCCTGGATGTGTACATGGCTATGGCACCCAGTACCTCAGGGTAGTGTGCTACATGATAGAAGTGTTGCATATTGCTGTCTCTTGCCTCAGGGGTGAGAGGAAAATACATATGCTCGGTGGCATGTGGTAGCATGGGATCTAGGAACTGGTGGAGTACCCTGGATGCTGATGCCTGTGAGACACCCATCATGTCTCAGTTGGTCTTTGGAAGGTACCTGTGGCTATTATCCTAAGGGCTACACATACCTTTGTTTTCACAGGGATGGTTTCCACTCTGTTGGCTCTGGGTTTGAGTTGAGGGCAGCAGAGCTGAGTGAGGTCTTGTAGTATGTCCCTGTCCACCCTGTATTGCTCTACAATCTCCAGCTCATGTAGCTCCTGGAAGGTTGCCCTGAGCCTGAACACTCTTCTTCACTGCCTAGGCCTGTTGTCAGCAGCACCAGCAGCAGCATTGACTTCCGCATCTAGCACATACAGATGTATCAGACCTGTAGCAGCTCCTAGCATTTTTTCACTTAAAATTCCCAAGTCTGTATTCTAATGGTGCAGAGTATGGGTGAAAAATCAGAATATAGGGTGTATGCATACTTTATAGTGGTCTACTGTAGGTGCTGTCTGTGTGATTGGCTACCTATGATGCATTCCACCTGCCTAACATCATTTACTGGCCCTAGTTTAAGTTAAACAAGGGTCACAACTAACTAATACATCATTGTTTTTAGATACTCTCAGCAGTGTGGTGCACCACACAAACATGTGGAAACAAGCAGCACAAAGGTAAACAAAGCTTAGCAGTCACTGTACACACCTCCCTGAAAGGTCATGCTCAGCACAGTGGCATGCTGTGCAAACATGCCGAAACATACGCCCCAAAGGTAAATAAAGCGAGCTGCTCAAACAGACACAACTGAGCTCCAATGAGCTTACAAGTCCTCAGACACACCCCCTCTTGATGCCAGCTACCTCTCCTGTGGACACCGACATGGTTCTGTACCTACGCGGAAGAGATATGCAGACACAAATACCCATTTGTGCTATTCAGTAACCCCACCTCATTTGCATAGGGATCCGTGCACACAAGCTGGAAACTACATTTATCCAGGTCCTACCTCATTAGCAACAGCACCATTCCACCATTGTAGATACTTCACACATGGCTCTATAATACATTTATGTCACATACTGTTAAATATGGTTTTCCACTCTTTTTTTAATTATTTTTTCATAAAAGCATGTTTGCACACTGCAGTGTGCTGTGCAAACATACCCAGATCATTAAAAAAATATATATTTTAACATATTTCCCTTAAGTTTTTGGCACATGGTAGATAGTTTTGCTCATATCTGTATGTGCTATGCCATTTCTGTCCATCTATCTACATTTTTACAGCCCCTGTTGTCTGTCTAAAATCCTTTACACAGAATTTTTCCATGTACACAATGGACACCGACACAGGTTCTGCAGGGCTGCCTATCTGCTTGCTGGATTGCTCTACCTCCCTCATTTGCATGAAATTTACCTGCTGATGAGGTGATTTACATGTCATGGATACTTCTATGTTGGTGCGTACGTGCGCACCGCCCAGGTGTGTTTACTGAATTGCAAACCTGCTTACTTTTTTGTAAGCAGCATGCCACGATGCCTACACAGTAAAAAAGACCATGTAGACATTATTAAATCCCCCCCATAGTCTTTTAAGTATGCAGTTTTTTTTTTCATTTATCTGGGATCTCTTGGCTTGTGTTCCATTACAATAAAGTAATGTCTGGAAATATGATGGCAAATGTGCAAAATGTCTTGTTATTCTAGAAATATTGTCAATGCTTGCTAACTCATCAGAAAAGGAATTCTGAAATGAACCGTATCTTGGTAAGGAATGTTTCCTGTTGTTCACAGCTATTATGAGACCCTTTTTGGCACCCTTGATATCTTAGACAAAGTATGGCACAAAGCTAAGCAAAGGAGAATGTTTAGTTTCACCTCCACCTCTTTGGACATGGTGTTTCCTGGTCTTTTTCCTCACATCAGATGTTACCTCAATTGTTGATTTCTTTTCAGTGTCTGATTTTCTTAAGCACTTATCAGATATGACTTTTGCACACTTAATGATGTAATCTTATTTTTAAATTCATGCCTTGAAATCTAGCTAGCTGCATTATCAATGTATGCACATTTAATAGTGTAATTATATTTTTAAAGTGATGCCTAAACATCAAACTAGCTGCATTATCACTTTGGAGAACATAGAGAACTTCTATATTCTCTGTGTATGGTATTTAACTGTTGCCTTAAGGAACTATATTTCACACTGGAAATCCTTTTGACTTTCATATTTGACAATAGACCTCACAACTTCACAACCATTCCACTGGCTTGGAGCTAAAATACAGTAATCCTTTGCATTATTGTATGAGTTTCATAGACCTGTCTAAACTGTGAATGATTGCTTGGAAGACCATAAAAGTTCTTTCAGTCTTCCATATCTGAAACACTGATAAAAATAAGTCTAGGGCTGGCATTACTAGATAAACTAATGTATGTGAAATAGGGTTCACTAATGTAAATCTTGAATATTCATCATTTAATGTATGTATTTTGTCTGATCACAGACTTTAATTCAATCAACCTTTTAAAATATCAAGGTAACAAAACCCCACAAAACATAAAAACAGAGTGCAAACCTCTCTTTTATGCCCCCTTACTCACTAAGATGTCACACAATCACACACACACACACACACACACACACACACACACACACACACACACACACACACACTAGAATGACAAGAGTATGTGCCTTTTCCTTGAGTAGGTGTGATTAAGTATTCAGTAAATAGTAAAGGTACATGAACCATCAACTTTCTGGAATATTCTAAGTTGACTTTTCAGTAGATGACCACTAGCATGTACAGTAAACTCCATACAAGGGTGTACTGTTATCTGTTCATGATGTATTAGGTAGTTTAAACTTTTGGGTATATAGAGACTTGTTCTGTTGTGTACTGTGTGCCATAATAAACCATCTTTACAATCTTTCCTGATTTTTTTCATCCTGCCCATTAGTTTTTACAACTCTTAAGTGAAACTCATGAGCTATTTCAACACACATTTTCTGCATTTTTTTTTGCTACCGTTAGCCATTTCCTTTTAAAAAGCGCTTCCATTAGCTGAAACGGTTAACTCGTTATTACTTTCTATATCTCTGTATGACCTCTGTATCATTATTATCTTTATGTTAATTATGTAATGCATTATTTGTGCAAAATTATTTAATATATTGCAGTGTTGTGCCCTTTGCTATTTCTTCCTTAATCTCATTTAATGTCAGGGGTGTTTGGATTTAATGCTTGGTAATCATAGTGCCAAACTCCTCTGCCACTTTTTGATATTTCTTTCCTTTTATTAAGTCTGTAAGTCGATGTATAGAAAAGTAAATTGAATTGTTTTCAAGTTTTTGATATTGGACATGAAATATATACAGTTGTAGCCTGATTGTCCATTGTTATGGTCTTAGTGGACTGAAAAACATTGGAAATATGGATCACAAAAAAATGCTGAAAATTAATGTATGATTACATGGGATTATCAAACACCAGCAGTTAAGAACGTAGAAGCAATAAAACCAGATATTGTAGTGAAATAAGGAGAACAAAAGTATTATTAATCACTGAAATAAATACATCAAGCGATTATAGTGTCCTGAGTACTGAAAGACACAAAGTCATAAATTACTAGGATATGGAAGCAGAAACTAGAGCAATGTGGGATAAAGGCACCCAGATAGTTCCAATATAGTAGGAACAACAGGGCTACAAAAAAGGAATTTTCAAGCGCACTTAAACATGGTACTAATACATGTATCTCCATATATTTACTGCAAAATGAGGCATTTAATACTGGGTGCAATGTGGGAGCTGAATAAAGTATTCCTGGCAACATCAAAGCTAGAAACAATACTAATTTCATGAATTCTAATTACACCATGACTCATGGATGGGATCCATTCCTGTCATGGCATTAGAAGCCCAAAAGATTTGAATAAATTAACAAAAGCAGTTTAGGCTTTGGTTTGTTAAACAATGTCTTATAGATTTGTTGTCAGTAATTTGTGTAAGTTCCTTATGCTTACATTTACATTCTCTTATAAGCTCTTCCTTGTTGTTCTGGAGGATATATTTTGTCTCATCAGATAATGACCTGCTGGTTTCAGCTATCACTTCTTAATTCCCATCCTGTATATGTATTAAAATTGTCCAGAATTACTGAACTACCATCTACGTCTTTTATAGTTATGCACTATGTGACAAAAAAACTGCATGACCATCTCTGAAGTCTTTTTAAGATGATATACGTGTGTTCTTGTAGACCAATAAAATTACACTTCTTTTGTCCTGAGTTCTATTAGTGATGCAGAGATGTTTCCATTTTTTTAATTTAAATTGAGATGAACTATCTGTTCCTATTAATTTTCTTGTCTCTTTAGCTTTAGTAGATAGTGACATCCTTTACTGTGTCACATGAAGTTCCCTTGACAGGTACATTTTATTGCATTTACATTTTCCCTTTTTAGGTTATCTTTTCTTAGTCTGTTGAGTACAGTTATTAATGAGTGATAATGTTTGTTTTCAGTCATTCTTAAATTGTATCATAGCTATCATCTGTTACATACCTAATAACGTTATATCACCTGACATATCACATACTGGAATATTTCTGCTGCACAGAATGTCAGTATTTTATATCTCATCAGTTCTATGCATGTAGAAAGATGGTAATGCTTCTCTTGTCTGTCTATAGCTGAAGCTGGTGGTAACCTGAACCTAAATCCATCCTTCTCCCCTTCCTTTCTCTTCTTAGGTTAGTTGTGATTTCATCTAGCATTAGTCTCAGGTATCTACCTCTTTATGGCTTTTGGGCTACTATTATTTCAACAGGTATTTTCACTTTGCCATGCTTTGTGGTTTGAGGTGTCCGATTATGGTTGATACCCAAAGTGTTGGATAAGTTACCTTTATAATATATTCATCTTTTCAAATTTCAATAGCTGCTTTGACACTTTCTTTCTGAAACAGGAAATTAGTCTTTGCTGTTTCTAGGTTAGGTGTTCTATATAATTTTAAGTGATAATTCTTCAGCTTCCTGATGCCTTTATAGAAATTGTTATACTCATGTATTAGAATATCAAGCAAATTTTATTATTTTTACTGCTTATATTAGTGTTTCTATCACCTGTAGTGATTTTTTTCTGTGTGATCTCTTAAAAGGTTTATACAGACCCTTCAAATATATTAAAAGTAGTTTTTTTTTCACTTTGTCGTTCGCATTTGTTTATACCTTAAAACAAGCTTTCATCAAAGTCTGGCCCAGTGGTGCAGAGTGATAAAGCCCTTATTATTCCCTAGATGACTTGGGTTTTTCTAGCAGCATGGGTGCTGGAGGGACTGGATGAGGGGAGGATGGGATCCCACCAGCTCACTTATCTAGAGATGAAGGGGCTACTTAGGTTCACTACAGTAGCAGTAGCAGTATTGAGAGCTATGTGAGTTCAGGACTACAAGTGATATACCACTTGGGTCAGGAGGTTGCATATGTGTGGAAGCATGCAAGCACTTCCCAGAGGCAGCAATCGCTGAGCTAGCAAGCCTGCCACAGAGTGGGAGGGGATCTGGTTAGACTCTCCAACAGCAGGATGATGCTGTACAAGTGTCCTCAGTTTTCTCACTGGCCCCAGGCAGGGGTCAGCTTGAGCCTGGGAAAAGGTAAGGCAGTTCCATCAGACTCAATGAATGAGGAGAGGAGCTGGCAGTAGCTGATGGTCAGTTTCAGGGAGTGAGCAAATTAAGAAATAAACACAAGCTTTCTTCAGAAAAAGATTTGCAAAGTTATAAGTATATATATATATATATATATATATATATATATATATATATATATATATATATATATATATATATATATATATATATATATATATATATATATTTATATATTTTTCCTGTACTTTCTGCATATTGGGTCATAATCTTAGTTTAGTGCAAATGTCACTTGCCATTTTGTTGAAAGATGTACCTCAGTCTTTCAATATTTTTACCTCTAATTTCCTTAATTTACCATTATCTCTGGCCTTGCATTGTTGTCATTCTCATTTGCTGTATACTCATGGGGGTGCCCTTTCACAGCATCACTGTTTTATGACTCATTTTTATTGTCGTTTGAAACAATTTCTATGTGTGTGACCTTCTGTTCTACCTTTCTGTATCTCTAATACTTTTTTACATTTTGTTTTCATATTGTGGCTTGTCATTTTTAGGTTATGTTTATACAGCATTACAAAATGATTTTGTTTCTTATACTTTTTACATGTTTCTCCATTTGCTGGACAGAGAGCTTTGTATTGATAAAGTCCTTCAAAGACACTAAATATAATATTTTTTTTTTAAGTTTTGCATTCACATGCATAACTTTTGACTAACTGATTGACTTATTCTTTCTCTCTCTGATTACTCATTGCATCCAATGCAAGGTCATGGGGAGGCTGGAAACTGTCTTGGCACTCACTGGGTGCAAGGCAGCAGAGCTAATCCTGAGTGAGGCACAAAGGCATTGCAGGACATGCAGGCACACACACCGGTTAGAGATTATGAATATAAGGCTGAAATTAATTCTGTTGTAAATATGCTGAAAGATAAAGCATAAAATAAAACGTTTGCTTGAATATATGTATAGAGTTTAGCAATGTAAAATGGGCATTCATACTATATGTATAACAGACAGGCTTCTCTTCACAGCATCAGAAAAGCCTAACAAAGCAATATTGGAAAGCAAGTATCACATGCTTTTCTCATGTTTGCAGAGCAAATATCTAAACTCAGCAATACGTGATGTTTTTTCAGTAGGAACAGAACAGATGTTTCCTTTCTTACTTCTGTTATTCTGATTGCTTGCATTTTCACATCAGCAGAACTGCTGACAAGTAAATTACAAAAGGACAATAGAAAAGTCTAAAAACAGACGATGTGACTTCCCATAGAAGGCCAAAAAAGATACCAAGAGGAAATAACAAAATATATGTGCATGACTAGCACTCTATATACTTTGTAAATATATGCTACAAGTAGTTCAGTTATGTGAGAGAGGGACAGAGAGAGGTATTTTGTAGAAGCCATCATTCATATCTGTAATGAAGGAAAACTTTGTAAATATATGCTACAGTCTGACAGGAAGAGTATGTGTTGTTTGTTATAAAAATAAGTTATCTGTAACTGCTTATACCTGCAAAATATATTTCTTTATCAGTGTGCAATTTGAAAGGCTTGGTGCTTTAAACAGACTACAGATGGAGTCATGCAAAGCTCTGTGTCTCTGATTCAGCAGTAAACAGCACAGCAAGACTGTGTGTCTTAAAAAGACTTTGGATCCATTTCTTGTAACAGAATGTATTCTAAATTGGTTTTGAATAAACATTCCATGAGGCTATCCTCCACATGCATTTAATATGTTCAGAAAAAGGATGTATACATTCCCCACTTTCAAGCTGTGAGACCGTAGATGATCCAGCACAACATAGAAGCAGAGCAGCACACATAAAATAAAATTTTCAACACCTCTGAGCAATTTGTAGTAATTCCATTGAATCTGTGGCACATCTTTGGGATGTGAAGGAAATTGAAGCACCTTGCAAAAACGTATGTGGACAAAGGAAAGACATGCAGACACCAGTGAAGAATTTAACTGAATTCATTATATTTTATGTCTTTATTTTGGTTAGCAATACATTTTACAATGTGTGCTTTTTATTTGCTTTTCTGACCCTTATTCGTGATAACAATTGCTCTGTTCCTTGAACATGAACATTCTTTATCCATAATATTGAGCATGAATCAAATCATGCCATACCTGTCATCAAAGAATCCATTAGAGAATTTTCTACTATATTCCTATTCCAGACTGACCCTGGTGAAATGTGCATTTGCAAAAATGAGGGCAAGTTATTCCTGTTTTTAGAGTGCGTGTGTACTTCCACATGTGTGAAAATGGCTACACTGCACATATGTGTTGCTTGTCAGAGCCAAGAGAATTTCTTTGGTTAAGCTCTGTATGTTTTAAGACATGTTCTATAGAGGGTGCCAGTATAACAGTAGTTCAGTGTTCTCTTTCATCTTCCCTGGCCTGGTAGTCAGTTTTGAGTTGGTCTGGCTACAGTCATGGTTTTATCTCTCCGCACTGCACAACAGTTAAGCTTTAACTTGTTAATGTTTTTTTTTTGTTTGTTTTACATGTTCTACCTTCCTGGCTTGCATTTCAAACATTCAGAGTGACCTTGCAAAGTCTGGAATTTTCTCTTACATTTTATGTAGCTCTGACAATATATTTTTTCCTTAACTTTCTATGAGTTGGATCTCTGTATTTTTTGTCTTTTTAACTATTTGTCTATTAATTAAACGTTTATTACTAGGTTTCATTTTCTTCCAGCATAGCACTTTTGAATTTATATATTACATACTTCTTTGACTGAAAGTAGCTGTCTAACTTTGTTGCACACTTTTAAATTTGTCATAGAGATCTGCCATAGGTTCATATAGTTGGTAAAAATAGCATCAGTGTTTTCAGTCTTCCATCAGTTGCCATGTTAAATGCTGTGGCATAATTGCTGAACCTGACAACCATCCCCTTTCTCGGTGGCACTATACCATGTGTATCACAATCACAATCAACTATTGGCAGGCAACATATATCAAGTGAAATTTTTTCTTTATATGTGCTTTTCTTATTTTTAGTGATGATGGCTGACTTTATCTCTACTCAGTATGTTCTGAAACATATTGCATACTCTTTTTATGTTACTGCTGTTGCTTGTTTTCTGCTTGAAGAAACTGAGTTAGTTAATGTATATGTTTTTGCTTTCTGTCAGCTTCTAGGGCTTCAGTCTTCAAACGTACTTTTGATTAAAAAAATAAAAATAGCATTTTTCATTTTGTTTTATTTTTTAGAACAGTAATAAAATATATTTACTCATCACAAATTATATTGTTGTCATATAGGGAGCAAAGCAAAATCTTTATCACTCTGTTTTTGACAAGGTGAACCACAAAACCCACAGGCATAAGAATAAAGATGCCAATATATGCAAACAGTATTTTCATAAAAATAAAAATGAGTGGTGCTTTCGAAGCAGGAACAAGGTAGTTTGAATGATTGTGCTGGGCGAAAAAGCCAAACTGACAACAAGACCTAAATTCTACTTTCAAAAGTAACTCTAACATTTGCAGAACGTAAATCACAAAAGTCACTGATGATTCATCAAGCAAGTCTCATACATTTACACTTTTTAAGGCACTTTTTATTTCATGAGTTTTTAGTCCAGCCTCCTGGCTGCTTGGGCCTCTTTTTGCCAGTAAGTACATTGCAAGTTAGTCTTACAGATAGCTTTGAAATTCCATTGCCAGCATTGAGTTGCCCTCCATGTCGAAAACACACGCAGATGCTGGGGCATGAAAAAAAGTAGTAGTCCAGTACCACCTACCCTTTCTTTAGTGATTGCGTCTGGATGCCTGATCATGGGAAAAACAGTAGGCCTGTGAATTTCACGCTTCGACACTACCAGATTACTGGATCTGGCATTTCTGATTACATTTACTTGGTGACCATGTCTTTCATGAGACTGCTTATCAGTCAGTCAGCCTATGCAATATCACAAGTGTGTCAGTATCAAGATAATATATGAGTACTTAACACCTTTCAAATCTCTCTTTGTATGAGTATAGAAAGGTACCTGAGGAATGTACTTGAAATTTACTACACTGTAGAGGCTGAAAGCATTTGGCCTCTGGCTTCATGCCTTTGTCTGCAGTAACCTGATTTCATATTTACACCATTATGTTTTTTTTTTCCTGATTGTTTTCTAATTGACATCTTTCATTTCTGTAACAGGTGACTTACCTAGCAATACAGTATGGGGCAGAAACAGATCTGTCAGATGTTTGATTGAAGTTTGTTCTGCATATCAGAACTATTAAATTCAGTTATTCCAGACTCTGAATAAAAATAAAAGAAGTTCAGATATAAATGGTAATGCTTGCTTTATTTTTGGAAGTAGCAGTCATTTTATACAGTAAACATGTCCCTTAAATTTTGCAAGGATGTGAAAGCATTGCTATGGAAATTTGGACAATGGCTATAATTCAACAATTATTGTAACATATACTATTAGAATATATCTCATTTGCGTACTGCATTAATCATTTTTATAAAGCAGTTTTGCAAGCAGAATGTCAGCATTTTGTTAAAATTTCTGTTATTTTGTTGAATGTTGTTTCCTTGAAACTTAACATATTTCAATATTGCTTAATCACGTAACTGTTCTATTCAGTTTTCTTAGTCATCAGGACAGGGTTTTCTTTTTCAGAAGAAAGATAAATCCATTTATTCCATGTGCGGTTTAAGAGCTCTTCTACTCACTGTAGTGCAGAAGGACTGTTTAGCAGTAGAGATCAGATGATGTACTCAGCATTTATGACAAGGGCGCCATTTCCTGGATATGACTAGAATCTGAGATATTCCCTGCTTTGGAGCAATCTTCTTACCATATCATCTTGTATTCTTTTACTTCAGAAATGATAACTAATTGCACGGTACTCACTTGCTTTGTAGCTCGTGTTCATACTATCTGATAAGTGGTTCATGGTCTGCATCATATAAAGATAAATTAGTGCTAGCTTGCAAAAATATAATGGAGAGAAATGAAGAGAATGCATAATTAGGTAGGAATATGTCAGACAGCTGCAGCTAAAGAGCCTGAAATGAATGTAGCTGACGAAAAGGCTTGTAGACCTTAGAGATTACATTTGTTAGCAAGGCACATCAATATTGAATTCCAGAAAATATAATTTTTCTCTTCAATTTGATTATAAACAGGATGAATGTCAAATATTTTGTTTCCAGTGAATAGATAAATGCACTAAATTTGTTTGCAGAAGTTATTCTTATAGTTAATGTTTTCTATCTACAGTATATATTTTCATTATATTGACAGTATTTTATGTAATAATGAAACTGGAATTTTAAGCATTGTATAACCCTGTATGGATATATATTTCCTAACAGTGTAGTGTAAGCCCGTCAGTATTAAGTATGCTACCTTTTCAAGTGCCCAAAGTGGATTTTTTTACAGAAATATGAGATTTTGCAAGGCAAACCATCCTAACATCATTGTCAAGAACCAGACTTCACTTTGCTACCAAATAAAGGCTTAACTGGTGAATAATATTAGTTGTTTCTGTTTTTTTTTTCATCTCTTATCATATCATATTTAGATGTGTCATATATATACAGAATTATTGTTTCTTACAACAAACAGTAGAATGTTATAAAATATTTATTGTCCTAAAAATTCAATACATTTTTCCCCACATGGCTCAAACTGCCAAAATAATAACTATCCAGCAGAAAAGAGGGACAGGCAGTAACCCTACTTAGAATACTACCCAGAATGTTAAATTCATATGTCCTGTTACTCTGCATTCATGTTTTATAATAGGAAACATGCAGAATATTTTGGATACAAACAAATTGCAGAGAGATGGAACCTCTTCATGTAACACTCTAGATTAACACTGTACACTGAGTTCTTAGAAAACAAATATCCTTTTTTAATGTGTGGGGTTCTTTAATTATGCTCCAAATTAGAAAAACACAATTTCGTTAACATCACTGAAAATTTAACAAAACTTCACCTTTCATTTATGAGGTAGGTGTAACACAATTGCCTTTTTTAGGACTTTGGAGTGAAGTTGTGCTCCTTGCACTGCATTTAGATAAAGAGCAGGAGCAGAACAAGTAGTAAATTTAGGAATAAGACATTTTGAAGTCTAGAATTTTAGTTTACTTTCCATACCTCCTGTAAGATGTTAAAAACTTAGGCCAAATGCGTTACAGTTAATTGCGAATAGCTGTGCTACACAGATATGCAAATAAAGTAAGTGAAAGGGGGTTATAATTTTTATAAAAGGGTATCCTTTAGTGGATACTCTGATAGTTTCATTAAATAATAGAAAGAGGGAGATAGGAAAGACTGAAAAATGAGAGACAAAATAAAGATGGGAACAGACAAGTGAAACATCAAGAGGTGGGAAAGGATGGGTACTATTTTTTTGTTGGGAGAGACCCCTCTATTTTTTCGTTTTTTTTTTTTTTATATATATAAGAGGGTAGTGTGGGTGGGAAATAGGGAAGTGGTGAAGGAGAAAGGGTAAGGAAGAAGGAATAAGAAAGTGCCAGCTTGAATTATAGTCCACAGAGTCTCAAACACATCCATTGTCAGATGGTGTTGCAGTGGAGGACCCTGATATTGAAGAGATAGGGGCCTATGTTAGAGCAGTGGTTGGCACCAACTGGGAGAGCATGTCTTCTACATGCCGAAGAGAGGCTTCAACAGGCTGAGTTCTCCTGTCCATTACCTCTACCAGTGCATTCTCAACAAACTCCTAAGCCCCCTTTATGTGAGGCTTTCCAGGCTACCACATGCTGGAGTGTCTGCAAGAGCAGCGCCTCTACTCCGACTCTGTGTGGGCATCCCTGGATGGGCAGAGGGTGATCTTTTCCTAGCCTGGGAGGCATGTGCCCACTCTGCTCCTGAGGGATTTGAACCTGTAAAAATAAAATAAAATAAATGCTAGAAAAGCAAAACAAAAAAGGAGAAAGGAATGCATAAGTAGCATAAAAAGGATGGGGAGAGACAAAACAGAAAAAGTACAATAAATCCACAGAATAATGCTTAAATGAAATTGAATGCAATATTGAAATACTGCAGAAATATCAATAATATCACAGCCCCTGGCAGACACTGGATGTACAGCAGGATGAGATATGCCAGTATATTTGAATAATAGAATGTACCTGCTGAATATCACTCCATGGATGTATATATAAGGCAAACCACTGTTCAAGAAATAGCTGTTCCAAATAACTCCGTAAACCACAAAAAGGACTGTTCAGTCTCAGTAATATAATCGCGTAAATCACAATTCCACTTAGAAAGGACTATTCAGTCCCAAATCCCAAAAAGCATCAAACAAGGTAAAGATAGAACAATTTTCTTGGGTGAGCGCTTTCGCTTACAGCTTTATCCAAACCTCTGAATAATCATTACTAAAGCTCATATTTATACAAT
Source organism: Protopterus annectens (assembly GCF_019279795.1). Taxonomy (NCBI): domain Eukaryota; kingdom Metazoa; phylum Chordata; order Ceratodontiformes; family Protopteridae; genus Protopterus; species Protopterus annectens. The sequence continues at coordinate 489,446,012 of NC_056738.1, forward strand.
TTCAGGATGATTGAATCAATTAATTAAACAATTATTTATAAAAGGTATATACACATTCACAACTACATATTATTTAAGATATATTAAAAATGCTCAGTAAAATGCATACCTTACAAAAATATGAAATTGTATTTAAAAAGTACACTTATAGACAATATCCCTAACATAAATTAACTTCTAAGGGACAGACAATTCTATCAATTTAATAACATTATTAATTAATTTAATTAATAATTACACACATGCATATATAATGAATGTAACAAATGAAAAGATACACATGCATAAGATATGTGCAATGCCATAGTATATCTAAATTTGGTATAGTATAAATTATATATTACTATCTAAACCTATGTATAGTTAATTAGCATTAATATACTCATATCCTATGCCTTCTTTTCTTTAAAGCAGGTTTCAGGGGTACTCTATCATTAGTAATATATAATTTATACTATACCAAATTTAGATATACTATGGCATTGCACATATCTTATGCATGTGTATCTTTTCATTTGTTACATTCATTTATGGGTAAGATGTATGTGTGTATGTATATGTATATATATATATGTGTATATGTATATATATGTATATATGCATGTGTGTGTATGTATATGTATAGATATATATACTGCTTTTACTTATATGCATGTATAGCACATGCACTGGTCATAATGATTTCATTAAAGAAAAGAAGACATAGGATATGAGTATATTAATGCTAATCAACTGTATATAGGTTTAGATAGTAATGTATGTTTTATACTATACTAAATTTAGATATACTATGGCATTGCACACGTCTTAAGCATGTGTGTCTTTTTGTTTTTATTTATTCATGGGTAGGATGTATGCATATGTATATATATGTGTATATATATGTAAATATATATATATATATATATATATATATATATATATGTGTGTGTGTGTGTGTGCATGTATGTGTATATATACATGTATATATTACTTTCACTTAGATACATGTATAGCACATGCACTAGTCATAATAATTTCATTTGCAGCAAATGTTAGTTTTACAAATTTTATAGATTTTATTTACTTTTTATTAAATTGATAGAATTGTCTGTCCCTTAGAAGTTAATTTATGTTAGGGATATTGTCTATAAGTGTACTTTTTAAATACAATTTCATATTTTTGTAAGGTATGCATTTTACTGAGCATTTTTAATATATCTTAAATAATATGTAGTTGTGAATGTGTATATACCTTTTATAAATAATTGTTTAATTAATTGATTCAATCATTCTGAAATTGTATAAATATGAGCTTTAGTAATGATTATTCAGAGGTTTGGAAAAAGCTGTGTTTAAAGCGCCACCCAAGAAAATTGTTCTATCTTTACCTTGTTTGATGCTTTTTGGGATTTGGGACTGAATAGTCCTTTCTAAGTGGAATTGTGATTTACGCGATTATATTACTGAGACTGAACAGTCCTTTTTGTGGTTTACGGAGTTATTTGGAACAGCTATTTCTTGAACAGTGGTTTGCCTTATATATACATCCATGGAGTGATATTCAGCAGGTACATTCTATTATTCAAATATACTGCAGAAATATATTTACTGAAGTAAACATGTGTATGGGAGTGCTTATGCATACAGTAGGGGTAATGATTTGGGAAGTGCTTTTGTACCAGGAAGAATAAAAAGAGTAGTGCTTATGCATACTTGTGATGAATTGAAATGGGCTTGTGACTTCTGAAGGTATCTGTTTGTCTCATTTTATGTACTTTCAATACAGTGAATACAGTACCAGAAAAACTTGGTAATTATTGCAGCTAATCAGGTTAAAAATCAGATTATAAAACATTTCTCCTGATCTGTTATGTCTTCAGTTGCATGTCTTTTATCTGCAAAGCTATAGCAATATTTTCTTTAGGAGTAATACAGAAAGCGGTTCTAAAAACATTTATTTATCACTTTTCCTGTCACCATTAAAATACTATAAAGATTTCTTATACACGATATGAACTAGTAAAAAAGAAAATTCTCTTGGACACGTGTTATACTTGCAAGAAGACTTAACCAACTGCTTTAATCTTCTCTTTTGCTGCTGGCTGTTGTATCTAATTTCTTCCTCATATATGATTAAAAGAGAGAATCCCAATATTGTTTACCTTTATTTGAATTTCTTCTATATATAAATATAGGGTGTACATCACATAATCAAAATCCGAAAATATTGAACACCGTAAGCTCGAACTTGGAATGTCGAAATGTGATATAATCGAAAGATCAGAACAAATTCGCTGTTCTGAGAAACACACACACAACACAAGCACACCAAAAAAAAAGTAATCCACACATATACACTTAAAATCCTACTTCTAACCCTACACTAATCCGTACATACACTACTATCTATCCACTAACCCTAACCCTAAGGTCCGTAACTATCGCACACTCACCTTACCTGTTCCCTAACCCTAAGGTCCCTAACTATCGCACACTCACCTTACCCGCTCCCTATCCCTAAGGTCCCTAACTATCGCACACTCACCTTATCTGCTCCCTAACACTAAGGTCCCTAACTATCGCACACTCACCTTACCCACTCCCTAACCCTAAGGCCCCTAACTATCACACACTCACCTTACCTGCTCCCATTCCCACACTCACCTTAACCTGGTCCGTTCGCACACTCACCTTAACCTGGTCCGTAACCTTCGCACCACAGTGGAGAAAATAGTGAAGCGGCAGAAGCAGACCACCAAATTCTTTCCCTAGGAAAGAATTCGATGTTCTGCAGCTTCGCTATTTTCAGCGTTCGCTGTTTTGGGTTCGATATTATAACATTCGACTTTTTACTACTTCGATGTTATAATATAAACCCTAAGTATAAATATGTCTGTAATCCTGCCTAAGCATTAATTCCTTTTTTTTTTCTTTTTCATTTTCACTTGCATGTTTCATTCAAGAGGATACTATTAAAATATGAAATGTGTCTTGAATGTTGTTTTCAAAATGCATGTAGCACTTTTGTTCTGGTACAGCTCAAGTACAAATGCTGAAATGTATAAATTTAAGGAAGTGTGTATTTCCTTTTCTGCAGAACCGTCTCTGATTTAATAAGTAACACTGAAGTAAAACAGTTATGTTCTCAGAAAACTTTTTGTGCTGGTCATTCAATTAGTACAGTAACCACCCCCTCTCCCTAGCCTGCAGTCTACGTAGGGTGTGGTGTATAAGATTTCATCCAAGTTGTACGTGCAGTTACAAATACTTCTGAACAAACAACTGAGTTAATCAGTTGTTTTGCTTATATTTGTGTGGCCTACATAAAACTGGTTTCATGTAATGTTACTTATTACAACTTTTCCCTTCAATGGTAAAAATTATAGTTCTGTAATTGCAATTCCTATTTCATAACTTTATATATCCAGTCACCATTACTAATACCTATAAAGTAGTAGATGACTTATGCAGTTACATATACAGATTATTATTTTAATAGTCCTAACATGACATTTCTATTTATTATTGCAGTCTGTTAACACAGTAAACCCTCTTATATATATATATATATATATATATATATATATATATATATATATATATATATGTATATAATATAAAACTCTGGCCTTCTCGCCATAAACTGGTCTACCCACTTGGCCCAACTGGTCAGCTCTATGGTTTGGTAAATCCTCATACCTGTAATGACACTGCTGACTAGAGTGGGTTATACCTGTCAGGGTTGACAGGTTGTCAACAGGACAGATATCAATTTTTTCCAAGTGAATGAGTTGCGTGCATGCCTCAATCTTCTCTAGGTATGAGTCACACAAAAGGTAAAGCATGATTAAGGTCTCTTTATCAGACTAGCTAGAAGTGTGGCCTCATGCCTTCACAGGTGTTGCGATTGTTTGAAGAACCATAACCAGAATGAGGAAAGTATGGAGAGGGCTGTATTAAGCAGGGTTATAACCACTCCCTCTTGGGTGTGACATCACCTTGACCAAACCCTTTTTTCTAGCAAGCTGATTAGAGCAGATGTTGATGCTACTTGCAAGTTGGTGTAACCAAAACTGCTTTGGCACATTCTGAGTTTTTTTTAAAGGAAAACACTTACCTGTACTTTCCATGTGGCAGAATTTTCTAATACAGCTAATAATAACCATTATTAACACTTATTGATAAAAGTTATTTGTTTTGTATCCTAACATCAATATATGTTATGTAGTAACAGCAGATGATGAATACTGTCTGTCCATCCATGGTGATGGCTATGATACAGAATATGGTACAGCAGGACTAATTAGAGGTGGTGCAGACACTGTTCCATTTAACCAATGTCTACAGCAGCAGTTACATTCATCAGTTTATGAGGGTTAACTTAAAATATATATGTTTTATAGAAAGAACTGAATGCTGACAAAGACTGATGTAATTAAACACATCAGAATTCGTTATTATCAGGTGAGCCTTCTACATCAGCAAATAAAGAAAATGAAAGCAGTGTGCCTGCTAAGTTTCCCACTCGCCCACTTGTAGGCACACTATACCATATGCTGTTGCATTATTAATGTTTTGTAATAATTTCTTTTTACAAAGGTCAGCACCAGAAGCAAACAGTGCAACTATACCATTAAATATGAATGATGTCAGTAGCTGATTGGGTGATGCTGTTGATGATGATGATGATGTAGTTATGAGGCAGCTAGAGGGAAGTGTCACATAGTCTCCAAGTTTAAGGGCTGATTCTCTCACTTCACAACATGTTAATAACTTGGCAGAAAGTGACAGTGCATTACAAAGTCAAAGTCAAGCACAAGCTGACATTTCCCTCACGCTTGTACAGGAGGAATACCCCTGCACCTCTATACCAGTATCTCGACACAGAGAAAAACACTTTGAGGATGAATGTAAACATTCTGAGGCCACAATGTCCATAGTGACACCATTATAAAGGGGAGCAGCCACAGGAATTATTTACAACTACCCCAGGAAACACATAAAGCATTGGCTGCCCAGCAAGAAATGTGCTGTGACATTGTTACGGCGCAGAGCACTACCACAGATTCAGATGGAACATTTCCGAGTTCTCCAGGGTATGCGCGATGATTACCATGCCTACTTTGAAATGGCAGAGAGCAGGGATAATGCCATGGTATCACTGAGGTGTACTTCAGTGGCACACCAAGCATCAGTTGCTGCCTTCATTCATACACTACTTCGGACATACCAGGTCAAGCTGGGCACAGTCTTACAAGGAACGAGGGATGGGGGTACTGTCCAGACATGTTGGGGGAGCTCACATGATACTACCACGGCTTCTCAACGCAGTAATGGCAATACTCAAAGTGAACAGTGACAACACATTTCACACAGTCCATGTCAGTGGTTATCTACACCTAGCAGAATCTCACATTCCAGGTCAGGGTTGCTTAGCAGTGTCAAATCAGTGACAGAAAGATCACCTTCATCAAGAAGATCACAACATCACACTAATTCACCTTACAGTCCTCAAGGTAGCACATCCTCCAAATCAGTTGCACCATCACCAGGCACCAGGCCTGTCAATAGGAAATGTGTATGACTCATTTGATCTGGAACTACTGTGGATTATATTTCTTAACAGATCTTTCTGTTTAGTTGCAATGTTTTTTTTTTTTTTTTTTTTTTTGTGGGGGGTGGATTTTTACATATGTATATTCACTTCTTCCCTGTAAAGCTATTAGTTATGCCATACTGTGTATTAGATTCAATGACACAGCTTTCTGTCTATATATATATATATATATATATATATATATATATATATATATATATATATATACACACACACACTGTATATATATATATATATATATATATATATATATATATATATAAGTGTGTGTGTGTGTGTATATATATATATATATATATATATATATATGTATGTATGTATGTCTTTCAGCTTATCCTGGTTAGGGGTCGCCACAGTGGAAATCCGGTCCGCTAATGATTGGCAGGTGATTTTTATGGTGCCAAGTTGCCAGCCCGATGCCCAACCTTCAAAGAAGGCAAACCCATTCACGCAATTACCTACCTGCATGTGTTTAGATGTAATTTGACCATGGGGAGGACATGCAGACTCCACACAGAAGGCGTTGCAGCTGAGAATCGAATGGGAGAACCTCTTGCTGTGAGGCAACAGCTGTAACCTCTGCATCACAGCGGCCCTTTATACACACGCGTGTACACACACACATACACACACACATCATCCATGTAAAGCTAGGTACCTGAATAAATAAAAATTGGACAAAAAAAAATGATATATGGATTACCATTCCTTCTGGTGACAGTAACCTAAAACATCAAAATAGTAATGAACAAACATTTTCAGGTAAAATATGTCAGAAAGAAATGACACATTAAAATAAGCATCTCGCCATTTAAACTTAAATCACTACACCCTCCCCATGGCACAAATTATGGCAGTTTCTGAAGTCAGAATTTATTTGTATGATGCTATAAAACAATCTGATGTCAGTACAACAAAATACAGTAAAAAAATGGCATATATAAGTGACTTTCACTGTTGTCAGTACTGCTTTTTATTGCACAGTGAAGAAATCATGAAAGCAAAACGTTATTCAAGTTATTAGAAGGCAAACCATCCTAACATCATTGTCAAGAACCAGACTTCACTTTGCTACCAAATAAAGGCTTAACTGGTGAATAATATTAGTTGTTTCTGTTTTTTTTTCATCTCTTATCATATCATATTTAGATGTGTCATATATATACAGAATTATTGTTTCTTACAACAAACAGTAGAATGTTATAAAATATTTATTGTCCTAAAAATTCAATACATTTTTCCCCACATGGCTCCAACTGCCAAAATAATAACTATCCAGCAGAAAAGAGGGACAGGCAGTAACCCTACTTAGAATACTACCCAGAATGTCAAATTCATATGTCCTGTTACTCTGCATTCATGTTTTTATAATAGGAAACATGCAGAATATTTTGGATACAAACAAATTGCGGAGAGATGGAACCTCTTCATGTAACACTCTAGATTAACACTGTGCACTGAGTTCTTAGAAAACAAATATCCTTTTTTAATGTGTGGGGTTCTTTAATTATGCTCCAAATTAGAAAAACACAATTTCGTTAACATCACTGAAAATTTAACAAAACTTTACCTTTCATTTATGAGGTAGGTGTAACACAATTGTCTTTTTTAGGACTTTGGAGTGAAGTTGTGCTCCTTGCACTGCATTTAGATAAAGAGCAGGAGCAGAACAAGTAGAAAATTTAGGAATAAGACATTTTGAAGTCTAGAATTTTAGTTTACTTTCCATACCTCCTGTAAGATGTTAAAAACTTAGGCCAAATGCGTTACAGTTAATTGTGAATAGCTGTGCTACACAGATATGCAAATAAAGTAAGTGAAAGGGGGTTATAATTTTTATAAAAGGGTATCCTTTAGTGGATACTCTGATAGTTTCATTAAATAATAGAAAGAGGGAGATAGGAAAGACTGAAAAATGGGAGACAAAATAAAGATGGGAACAGACAAGTGAAACATCAAGAGGTGGGAAAGGATGGGTACTATTTTTTTGTTGGGATAGACCCCTCTATTTTTTCATTTTTTTTTTTTTTTTTTTTTTTTTAATAATATATATAAGAGGGTAGTGTGGGTGGGAAATAGGGAAGTAGTGAAGGAGAAAGGGTAAGGAAGAAGGACTAAGAAAGTGCCAGCTTGAATTATAGTCCACAGAGTCTCAAACACATCCATTGCCAGATGGTGTTGCAGTGGAGGACCCTGATATTGAAGAGATAGGGGCCTATGTTAGAGCAGTGGTTGGCACCAACTGGGAGAGCATGTCTTCTACATGCCGAAGAGAGGCTTCAACAGGCAGAGTTCTCCTGTCCATTACCTCTACCAGTGCATTCTCAACAAACTCCTAAGCCCCCTTTATGTGAGGCTTTCCAGGCTACCACATGCTGGAGTGTCTGCAAGAGCAGCGCCTCTACTCCGACTCTGTGAGGGCATCCCTGGATGGGCAGAGGGTGATCTGTTCCTAGCCTGGGAGGCATGTGCCCTCTCTGCTCCTGAGGGATTTGAACCTGTAAAAATAAAATAAAATAAATGCTAGAAAAGCAAAACAAAAAAGGAGAAAGGAATGTATAAGTAGCATAAAAAGGGTGGGGAGAGACAAAACCGAAAAAGCACAATAAATCCACAGAATAATGCTTAAATGAAATTGAATGCAATATTGAAATACTGCAGAAATATATTTACTGAAGTAAACATGTGTAAGGGAGTGCTTATGCATACAGTAGGGGTAATGATTTGGAAAGTGCTTCTGTACCAGGAAGAATAAGTGCTTATTCATGCTTGTGATGAATTGAAATGGGCTTGTGACTTCTGAAGGTGTCTGTTTGTCTCATTTTATGTACTTTTAATACAGTGAATACAGTACCAGAAAAACTTGGTAATTATTGCAGCTAATCAGGTTAAAAATCAGATTATAAAACATTTCTCCTGATCTGTTATGTCTTCAGTTGCATGTCTTTTATCTGCAAAACTATAGCAATATTTTCTTTAGGAGTAATACAGAAAGCGGTTCTAAAAACATTTATTTATCACTTTTCCTGTCACCATTAAAATACTATAAAGATTTCTTATACACGATATGAACTAGTAAAAAAGAAAATTCTCTTGGACACGTGTTATACTTGCAAGAAGACTTAACCAACTGCTTTAATCTTCTCTTTTGCTGCTGGCTGTTGTATCTAATTTCTTCCTCATATATGATTAAAAGAGAGAATCCCAATATTGTTTACCTTTATTTGAATTTCTTCTATATATAAGTATAGGGTGTATATCACATAATCAAAATCCCAAAATATTGAACACCGTAAGCTCGAACTTGGAATGTCGAAATGTGATATAATCGAAAGATCAGAACAAATTCGC